>NW_026894760.1:0-83678 GCF_032452875.1 Bos javanicus | reverse complement strand
GATCAGTGCATGATAGCCACGTGATCAGTGCATGATCAGTCACGTGATCAGTGCATGATCAGCCACGTGATCAGCATGATCAGACACATGATCAGTGTATGATCAGCCACGTGATCAGTGCATGATAGCCACGTGATCAGTGCATGATCAGTTACGTGATCAGTGCATGATCAGTCACGTGACCAGTACATGGTTGCCACGTGATCAGTGCATGATCAGCCACGCGAGCAGTGCATGATAGCCACGTGATCAGTGCATGATCAGTCACGTGATCAGTGCATGATCAGCCACGTGATCAGTGCATGATCAGCCACGTGACCAGTGCATGATAGCTACGTGATCAGTGCATGATCAGCCACGTGAGATCAGTGCATGATCAGCCACGCGATCAGTGCATGATCAGCCACGATCAGTGCATGATCAGTCACGTGATCAGTGCATGATCAGCCACGTGATCAGTGCATGATCAGGCACGTGATCAGTGTATGTCCAGCCACGTGATCAGTGCATGATAGCCACGCGATCAGTGCATGATCAGTCACGTGATCAGTGCATGATCAGTTATGTGATCAGTGTATGATCAGCCACGTGATCAGTGCATGATCAGCCACATGATCAGTGCATGATCAATTACGTGCTCAGTGCATGATCAGTCACGTGACCAGTACATGGTAGCTACGCGATCATTGCCTGATCAGCCACGCGATCAGTGCATGATAGCCACGCGATCAGTGCATGATAGCCACGTGATCAGTGCATGATCAGTCATGTGATACGCGTGTGATCAGCCACGTGATCAGTGCATGATATCCACGCGATCAGTGCATGACAGCCACGTGATCAGTGCATGAGAGCCACGGGATCAGTGCATGATCAGTCACGTGATACATGTGTGATCAGCCACGTGATCAGTGCATGATGAGCCACGTGATCAGTGCAGGATCAATTACGTGATCAGTGCATGATCAGTCACGTGACCAGTACATGGTTGCTACGTGATCGCTGCATGATCAGCCACGTGAGCAGAGCATGATAGCCACGTGGTCAGTGCATGATCAGTCACGTGATCAGTACATGATCAGTCACGTGAACAGTGCATGATCATTTACGTGATCTTTGCATGATCAGTCACGTTACCAGTATATGGTTGCTACGTGATCATTCCATGACGAGCCACGTGAGCAGTGCATGATAGCCACGTGATGTGTGCATGAGTTACGTGAGCAGAGTATGATCAGCCACGTGATCAGTGCATGAGTGCCACGTGATCAGTGCATGATATGTCACGGACAGGTGTGTGATCAGCCACGTGAACAGTGCATGTTCAGCCACGTGATCAGTGCATGATAGCCACGTGATCAGTGCATGATCAGTTACGTGAGCAGTGCATGATCAGCCACGCGATCAGTGCATGGTCAGACACGCGAACAGTGTATGATCAGCCACGTGATCAGTGCATGATATCCAAGTGATCAGTGCATGATCATCACGCGATCAGTGTATGATCAGCCACGTGAACAGTGCATGCTCAGTCACGTGATCTGGGCCTGCTGAGCTGCGTGATTACTGTCTGCTCATCTGCTTGACAATTGCCAGCTGAGCTGCACGATTCCTGCCTGTCATCTGCTTGACAATTGCCAGCTGTGCTGCGAATTCCTGCCTGCTCAGCTGCTTGATTATTGCCAGCTGAGCAGCATGATTCCTCACACCTGAGTTCCATGATTATTGCCTGCTGACTGTTTGATTCGTGCCTACTCAGCTCTTTGTTTATTGCCTCCAGAGGCACATGATCAGTGTATGATAGCAAACATGATCAGCGCATGATCAGTCACATGATCAGCGCCATTAAGTCACGTGATCACTACATGATAGTCATGTGATCAGTCCATGCTCAGTCACGGTATCAGTGCATGATCAGCCACGTGATCAGTGCATGATCTGTCACAAGATTAGTGTATGATCATCCACGTGATCAGTGCACGGGCAGTCATGTGATCAGTGCATGATATAGACGTGAACAGTGCATGATCAGTCTCGTGATCAGTGCATGATAGCCACGTGATCAGTGCATGATCAGTCACCTGATGGGTGTATGATCATTCACGTGACCTGTACATGGTAGCTACATGATCATTGCATGATCAGCCACGTGAGTAGTTCATGATAGCCACGTGATCACTGCATGATCAGTCACGCGATCAGTGCATGATCAGTCATGTGACCAGTACATGGTAGCTGCGTGATCATGGCATGATCAGCCACGTGAGCAGTGCATGATAGCCACGTGATCAGTGCATGATCAGACACGAGATCAGTGCATGATCAGTCACGCGATCAGTGCATGATCAGCCACGCGATCAGTGCATGACCAGGCACGTGATCAGTGTATGTCCAGCCAAGTGATCAGTGCATGATAGCCACGTGATCAGTGCATGATCAGTCACGTGATCAGTGCATGATCAGTTACGTGATCAGTGTATGATCAGCCACGTGATCAGTGCATGATCAGCCACATGATCAGTGCATGATCAATTACGTGCTCAGTGCATGATCAGTCACGTCGTGACCAGTACATGGTAGCTACGCGATCATTGCCTGATAAGCCACGTGGATCAGTGCATGATAGCCACGTGATCAGTGCATGATAGCCACGTGATCAGTGCATGATCAGTCATGTGATACGCGTGTGATCAGCCACGTGATCAGTGCATGATATCCACGTGATCAGTGCATGACAGCCACGTGATCAGTGCATGAGAGCCACGGGATCAGTGCATGATCAGTCACGTGATACATGTGTGATCAGCCACGTGATCAGTGCATGATGAGCCACGTGATCAGTGCAGGATCAATTACGCGATCAGTGCATGATCAGTCACGTGACCAGTACATGGTTGCTACGTGATCGCTGCATGATCAGCCACGTGAGCAGAGCATGATAGCCACGCGGTCAGTGCATGATCAGTCACGTGATCAGTACATGATCAGTCACGTGAACAGTGCATGATCATTTACGTGATCTTTGCATGATCAGTCACGTTACCAGTATATGGTTGCTACGGGATCATTCCATGACGAGCCACGCGAGCAGTGCATGATAGCCACGTGATGTGTGCATGAGTTACGTGGAGCAGAGTATGATCAGCCACGTGATCAGTGCATGAGTGCCACGTGATCAGTGCATGATATGTCACGTGACAGGTGTGTGATCAGCCACGTGAACAGTGCATGTTCAGCCACGTGATCAGTGCATGATAGCCACGTGATCAGTGCATGATCAGTTACGTGAGCAGTGTATGATCAGCCACGTGATCAGTGCATGGTCAGACACGTGAACAGTGTATGATCAGCCACGTGATCAGTGCATGATATCCAGTGATCAGTGCATGATCATCACGTGATCAGTGTATGATCAGCCACGTGAACAGTGCATGCTCAGTCACGTGATCTGGGCCTGCTGAGCTGCGTGATTACTGTCTGCTCATCTGCTTGACAATTGCCAGCTGAGCTGCACGATTCCTGCCTGTCATCTGCTTGACAATTGCCAGCTGTGCTGCGTAATTCCTGCCTGCTCAGCTGCTTGATTATTGCCAGCTGAGCAGCATGATTCCTCACACCTGAGTTCCATGATTATTGCCTGCTGACTGTTTGATTCGTGCCTACTCAGCTCTTTGTTTATTGCCTCCAGAGGCACATGATCAGTGTATGATAGCAAACATGATCAGCGCATGATCAGTCACATGATCAGCGCCATTAAGTCACGTGATCACTACATGATAGTCATGTGATCAGTCCATGCTCAGTCACGGTATCAGTGCATGATCAGCCACGTGATCAGTGCATGATCTGTCACAAGATTAGTGTATGATCATCCACGTGATCAGTGCACGGGCAGTCATGTGATCAGTGCATGATATAGACGCGAACAGTGCATGATCAGTCTCGTGATCAGTGCATGATAGCCACGTGATCAGTGCATGATCAGTCACCTGATGGGTGTATGATCATTCACGTGACCTGTACATGGTAGCTACATGATCATTGCATGATCAGCCACGTGAGTAGTTCATGATAGCCACGCGATCACTGCATGATCAGTCACGTGATCAGTGCATGATCAGTCATGTGACCAGTACATGGTAGCTGCGTGATCATGGCATGATCAGCCACGTGAGCAGTGCATGATAGCCACGTGATCAGTGCATGATCAGTCACGCGATCAGTGCATGATCAGCCACGCGATCAGTGCATGACCAGGCACGTGATCAGTGCATGTCCAGCCACGTGATCAGTGCATGATAGCCACGCGATCAGTGCATGATCAGTCACGTGATCAGTGCATGATCAGTTACGTGATCAGTGCATGATCAGCCACGTGATCAGTGCATGATCAGCCACATGATCAGTGCATGATCAATTACGCGCTCAGTGCATGATCAGTCACGCGACCAGTACATGGTAGCTACGTGATCATTGCCTGATAAGCCACGTGATCAGTGCATGATAGCCACGTGATCAGTGCATGATAGCCACGTGATCAGTGCATGATCAGTCATGTGATACGTGGTGATCAGCCACGTGATCAGTGCATGATATCCACGTGATCAGTGCATGACAGCCACGTGATCAGTGCATGAGAGCCACGGATCAGTGCATGATCAGTCACGCGATACATGTGTGATCAGCCACGTGATCAGTGCATGATGAGCCACGTGATCAGTGCAGGATCAATTACGTGATCAGTGCATGATCAGTCACGTGACCAGTACATGGTTGCTACGCGGATCGTTGCATGATCAGCCACGTGAGCAGAGCATGATAGCCACGTGGTCAGTGCATGATCAGTCACGTGATCAGTACATGATCAGTCACGTGAACAGTGCATGATCATTTACGTGATCTTGCATGATCAGTCACGCTACCAGTATATGGTTGCTACGTGATCATTCCATGACGAGCCACGTGAGCAGTGCATGATAGCCACGTGATGTGTGCATGAGTTACGTGAGCAGAGTATGATCAGCCACGTGATCAGTGCATGAGTGCCACGGACAGGTGTGTGATCAGCCACGTGAACAGTGCATGTTCAGCCACGTGATCAGTGCATGATAGCCACGTGATCAGTGCATGATCAGTTACGTGAGCAGTGTATGATCAGCCACGTGATCAGTGCATGGTCAGACACGTGAACAGTGTATGATCAGCCACGTGATCAGTGCATGATATCCAAGTGATCAGTGCATGATCATCACGTGATCAGTGCATGATCAGCCACGCGAACAGTGCATGCTCAGTCACGTGATCTGGGCCTGCTGAGCTGCGTGATTACTGTCTGCTCATCTGCTTGACAATTGCCAGCTGAGCTGCACGATTCCTGCCTGTCATCTGCTTGACAATTGCCAGCTGTGCTGCGTAATTCCGCCTGCTCAGCTGCTTGATTATTGCCAGCTGAGCAGCATGATTCCTCACACCTGAGTTCCATGATTATTGCCTGCTGACTGTTTGATTCGTGCCTACTCAGCTCTTTGTTTATTGCCTCCAGAGGCACATGATCAGTGTATGATAGCAAACATGATCAGCGCATGATCAGTCACATGATCAGCGCCATTAAGTCACGTGATCACTACATGATAGTCATGTGATCAGTCCATGCTCAGTCACGGTATCAGTGCATGATCAGCCACGTGATCAGTGCATGATCTGTCACAAGATCAGTGTATGATCATCCACGTGATCAGTGCACGGGCAGCCACGTGATCAGTGCATGATATAGACGTGAACAGTGCATGATCAGTCTCGTGATCAGTGCATGATAGCCACGTGATCAGTGCATGATCAGTCACCTGATGGGTGTATGATCATTCACGTGACCTGTACATGGTAGCTACATGATCATTGCATGATCAGCCACGTGAGTAGTGCATGATAGCCACGTGATCACTGCATGATCAGTCACGCGATCAGTGCATGATCAGTCACGCGACCAGTACATGGTAGCTGCGTGATCATGGCATGATCAGCCACGTGAGCAGTGCATGATAGCCACGTGATCAGTGCATGATCAGACACGAGATCAGTGCATGATCAGTCACGTGATCAGTGCATGATCAGCCACGCGATCAGTGCATGACCAGGCACGCGATCAGTGTATGTCCAGCCACGTGATCAGTGCATGATAGCCATGATCAGTGCATGATCAGTCACGCGAACAGTGCATGATCAGCCACGTGATCAGTGCATGATCAGCCACGCGATCAGTGCATGATCAGCCACGCGATCAGTGCATGATCAGTTACGTGAGCAGTGCATGATCAGCCACGTGACCAGTGCATGGTCAGCCACGTGATCATTGCCTGATCAGCCACGTGATCAGTGCATGATATCCGCGTGATCAGTGCATGATCAGCCACGCGATCAGTGCATGATCAGCCACGTGAACAGTGCATGCTCAGTCACGTGATCTGGGCCTGCTGAGCCGCGTGATTACTGTCTGCTCATCTGCTTGACAATTGCCAGCTGAGCTGCACGATTCCTGCCTGTCATCTGCTTGACAATTGCCAGCTGTGCTGCGAATCCTGCCTGCTCAGCTGCTTGATTATTGCCAGCGATGCAGCATGATTCCTCACACCTGAGTTCCATGATTATTGCCTGCTGACTGTTTGATTCGTGCCTACTCAGCTCTTTGTTTATTGCCTCCAGAGGCACATGATCAGTGTATGATAGCAACATGATCAGCGCATGATCAGTCACATGATCAGCGCCATTAAGTCACGTGATCACTACATGATAGTCATGTGATCAGTCCATGATCAGTCACGGTATCAGTGCATGATCAGCCACGTGATCAGTGCATGATCTGTCACAAGATCAGTGTATGATCATCCACGCGATCAGTGCACGGGCAGTCATGTGATCAGTGCATGATATCCACGTGGACAGTGCATGATCAGTCACGTGATCAGTGCATGATAGCCACGTGATCAGTGCATGATCAGTCACCTGATCAGTGTATGATCAGTCACGTGACCTGTACATGGTAGCTATATGATCATTGCATGATCAGCCACGTGATCAGTGCATGATAGCCACGTGATCACTGCATGATCAGTCACGTGATCAGTGCATGATCAGCCACGTGATCAGTGCATGGTCAGCTACGTGATCAGTGCATGATCAGCCACGTGATCAGTGCATGATAGCCACGTGATCAGTGCATGATCAGCCACGTGATCAGTGCATGATCAGTCACGTGATCAGTGCATGATCAGCCACGTGATCAGTGCATGATCAGGCACGTGATCAGTGCATGATCAGCCACGTGATCAGTGCATGATCAGCCACGTGATCAGTGCATGATCAGCCACGTGATCAGTGCATGATCAGCCACGCGATCAGTGCATGATCAGCCACGTGATCAGTGCATGATCAGCCACGTGATCAGTGCATGATCAGTCACGTGATAGTGCGTGATGAGCCACGTGATCAGTGCATGATAGCCACGCGATCAGTGCATGATCAGCCACGTGATCAGTGCATGATCAGCCACGTGATCAGTGCATGATCAGTCACGTGATACGTGCGTGATCAGCCACGTGATCAGTGCATGATCAGCCACGTGATCAGTGCATGATCAGTTACGTGATCAGTGCATGATCAGTCACGTGATCAGTGCATGGTCACGCGGATGCAGTGCATGATCAGCCACGTGAGCAGTGCATGATAGCCACGTGATCAGTGCATGATCAGTCACGTGATCAGTGCATGATCAGCCACGTGAACAGTGCATGCTCAGTCACGTGATCTGGGCCTGCTGAGCCACGTGATTACTGTCTGCTCATCTGCTTGATCATTGCCAGCTGAGCTGCATGATTCCTGCCTGT
This sequence comes from Bos javanicus, assembly GCF_032452875.1. Lineage (NCBI taxonomy): Eukaryota > Metazoa > Chordata > Mammalia > Artiodactyla > Bovidae > Bos > Bos javanicus. The sequence goes on along the minus strand of NW_026894760.1, from coordinate 75,798 downwards.
CATCTGCTTGACAATTGCCAGCTGTGCTGCGAATTCTGCCTGCTCAGCTGCTGATTATTGCCAGCTGAGCAGCATGATTCTCACCCTGTGTTCCATGATTATTGCCTGCTGACTGTTTGATTCGTGCCTACTAGCTCTTTGTTTATGCCTCCAGAGGCACATGATCAGTGCATGATAGCCACGTGATCAGCGCATGATCAGTCACGTGATCAGCGCCATGAAGTCACGTGATCACTACATGATAGTCACGTGATCAGTGCATGCTCAGTCACGGTATCAGTGCATGATCAGCCACGTGATCAGTGCATGATCAGTCACATGATCAGTGCATGATCAGCCACGTGATCAGTGCATGGGCAGTCACGTGATCAGTGCATGATATAGACGTGAACAGTGCATGATCAGTCACGTGATCAGTGCATGATATCCACGCGATCAGTGCATGATCAGCCACGCGATCAGTGCATGATAGTCACGTGATCAGTGCATGATCAGTCACGTGATACATGTGTGATCAGCCACGTGATCAGTGCATGATCAGCCACGTGATCAGTGCAGGATCAATTACGTGATCAGTGCATGATCAGTCACGTGACCAGTACATGGTTGCTACGTGATCGCTGCATGATCAGCCACGTGAGCAGAGCATGATAGCCACGCGGTCAGTGCATGATCAGTCACGCGATCAGTACATGATCAGTCACGCGAACAGTGCATGATCATTTACGTGATCTTTGCATGATCAGTCACGTGAGTATATGGTTGCTATGGATCATTCCATGACGAGCCACGTGAGCAGTGCATGATAGCCACGTGATGTGTGCATGAGTTACGTGAGCAGAGTATGATCAGCCACGCGATCAGTGCATGAGTGCCACGTGATCAGTGCATGATATGTCACGCGACAGGTGTGTGATCAGCCACGCGAACAGTGCATGTTCAGCCACGTGATCAGTGCATGATAGCCACGTGATCAGTGCATGATCAGTTACGTGAGCAGTGCATGATCAGCCACGTGATCAGTGCATGGTCAGACACGTGAACAGTGCATGATCAGCCACGTGATCAGTGCATGATATCCAAGTGATCAGTGCATGATCATCACGTGATCAGTGCATGATCAGCCACGCGAACAGTGCATGCTCAGTCACGCGATCTGGGCCTGCTGAGCTGCGTGATTACTGTCTGCTCATCTGCTTGACAATTGCCAGCTGAGCTGCACGATTCCTGCCCGTCATCTGCTTGACAATTGCCAGCTGTGCTGCGTAATTCCGCCTGCTCAGCTGCTTGATTATTGCCAGCTGAGCAGCATGATTCCTCACACCTGAGTTCCATGACTATTGCCTGCTGACTGTTTGATTCGTGCCTACTCAGCTCTTTGTTTATTGCCTCCAGAGGCACATGATCAGTGTATGATAGCAAACATGATCAGCGCATGATCAGTCACATGATCAGCGCCATTAAGTCACGTGATCACTACACGATAGTCATGTGATCAGTCCATGCTCAGTCACGGTATCAGTGCATGATCAGCCACGCGATCAGTGCATGATCTGTCACAAGATTAGTGTATGATCATCCACGTGATCAGTGCACGGGCAGTCATGCGATCAGTGCATGATATAGACGTGAACAGTGCATGATCAGTCTCGTGATCAGTGCATGATAGCCACGTGATCAGTGCATGATCAGTCACCTGATGGGTGTATGATCATTCACGTGACCTGTACATGGTAGCTACATGATCATTGCATGATCAGCCACGTGAGTAGTTCATGATAGCCACGCGATCACTGCATGATCAGTCACGCGATCAGTGCATGATCAGCCACGTGTGACCAGTGCATGATCAGTCACGTGATCATGGCATGATCAGCCACGCGAGCAGTGCATGATAGCCACGTGATCAGTGCATGATCAGCCACGTGATCAGTGCATGATCAGCCACGTGATCAGTGCATGATCAGCCACGTGATCAGTGCATGATAGCCACGCGATCAGTGCATGATCAGCCACGTGATCAGTGCATGATCAGCCACGCGATCAGTGCATGATAGCCACGTGATCAGTGCATGATCAGTCACGTGATACATGCATGATCAGCCACGTGATCAGTGCATGATCAGCCACGTGATCAGTGCATGATCAATCACGTGATCAGTGCATGATCAGTCACGTGACCAGTACATGGTAGCTACGTGATCATTGCTGCATGATCAGTCACGTGAGCAGTGCATGATAGCCACGTGATCAGTGCATGATCAGCCACGTGATCAGTGCATGATCAGTCACGTGATCAGTGCATGATCAGCCACGGATCAGTGCATGATCAGTCACACAGTATATGGTTGCCATGATCAGTGCATGACAGCCACGTGAGCAGTGCATGATAGCCACGTGATCAGTGCATGAGTCACGTGAGCAGTGTATGATCAGCCACGTGATCAGTGCATGAGTGCCACGCGGATCAGTGCATGATCAGCCACGTGATCAGGTGCATGATCAGCCACGTGATCAGTGCATGATCAGCCACGTGATCAGTGCATGATCAGCCACGTGATCAGTGCATGATCAGCCACGTGACCATGCGCATGATCTGCATGATCAGCACGTGGATCAGTGCATGATCAGCCACGTGATCAGTGCATGATCAGCTTGACTTGCGCCGAGCAGTATCAGCCACGTGATCGTGCATGATCAGCCCGATCTGTTTATTGCTCCAGCGGCACATGGATGATAGCCACACGTGATCAGTGCATGATCAGCCACGTGATCAGTGCATGTCAGCTCACGGTATCAGTGCATGATCAGCCACGTGATCAGTGCATGATCTGCCAGATCAGTGCATGATCAGCCACGTGATCAGTGCACGGGCAGCCACGTGATCAGTGCATGATATAGACGCGAATCAGTGCATGATCAGTCACGTGATCAGTGCATGATAGCCACGTGATCAGTGCATGATCAGTCACGTGATCGGTGTATGATCAGTCACGTGACCAGTGCATGGTAGCTACGTGATCAGTGCATGATCAGCCACGTGAGTCAGTGCATGATAGCCACGTGATCAGTGCATGATCAGTCACGTGATCAGTGCATGATCAGTCACGTGACCAGTACATGGTAGCTGCGCGATCATCGCATGATCAGCCACGGAGCAGTGCATGATAGCCACGTGATCAGTGCATGATCAGCCACGTGATCAGTGCATGATCAGTCACGTGATCAGTGCAATCAGCCACGGATCAGTGCATGACCAGCCACGTGATCAGTGCATGATCAGCCACGTGATCAGTGCATGATAGCCACGTGATCAGTGCATGATCAGTCACGTGATCAGTGCATGATCAGTTACGTGATCAGTGCATGATCAGCCACGTGATCAGTGCATGATCAGCCACGTGATCAGTGCATGATCAATTACGCGGATCAGTGCATGATCAGTCACGTGACCAGTACATGATAGCTACGTGATCATTGCATGATCAGCCACGTGATCAGTGCATGATAGCCACGCGATCAGTGCATGATCAGCCACGCGATCAGTGCATGATCAGTCACGTGATAGCGTGTGATCAGCCACGTGATCAGTGCATGATAGCCACGTGATCAGTGCATGACAGCCACGTGATCAGTGCATGATAGCCACGTGATCAGTGCATGATCAGTCACGTGACACATGTGTGATCAGCCACGTGATCAGTGCATGATGAGCCACGTGATCAGTGCATGATCAGTTACGTGAGCAGTGCATGATCAGCCACGCGACCAGTGCATGGTCAGACACGTGATCAGTGCATGATCAGCCACGCGATCAGTGCATGATATCCACGTGATCAGTGCATGATCAATCACGCGATCAGTGCATGATCAGCCACGTGAACAGTGCATGCTCAGTCACGTGATCTGGGCCCGCTGAGCTGCGTGATTACTGTCTGCTCATCTGCTTGACACTTGCCAGCTGAGCTGCACGATTCCTGCCCGTCATCTGCTTGACAATTGCCAGCTGTGCTGCGGAATTCCTGCCTGCTCAGCTGCTTGATTATTGCCAGCTGAGCAGCATGATTCCTCACACCTGAGTTCCATGATTATTGCCTGCTGACTGTTTGATTCGTGCCTACTCAGCTCTTTGTTTATTGCCTCCAGAGGCACATGATCAGTGCATGATAGCAAACATGATCAGCGCATGATCAGTCACATGATCAGCGCCATTAAGTCACGTGATCACTACATGATAGTCATGTGATCAGTCCATGCTCAGTCACGGTATCAGTGCATGATCAGCCACGTGATCAGTGCATGATCTGTCACAAGATTAGTGTATGATCATCCACGCGATCAGTGCACGGGCAGTCATGTGATCAGTGCATGATATAGACGTGAACAGTGCATGATCAGTCTCGTGATCAGTGCATGATAGCCACGTGATCAGTGCATGATCAGTCACCTGATGGGTGTATGATCATTCACGTGACCTGTACATGGTAGCTACATGATCATTGCATGATCAGCCACGTGAGTAGTTCATGATAGCCACGCGATCACTGCATGATCAGTCACGTGATCAGTGCATGATCAGCCACGTGACCAGTACATGGTAGCCGCGTGATCATGGCATGATCAGCCACGTGAGCAGTGCATGATAGCCACGTGATCAGTGCATGATCAGTCACGTGATCAGTGCATGATCAGTCACGTGATCAGTGCATGACAGCCACGTGATCAGTGCATGATCAGTCACGTGATCAGTGCATGATCAGCCACGTGATCAGTGCATGATCAGCCACGTGATCAGTGCATGATCAGCACACGTGATCAGTGCATGATCAGCCACGTGGATCAGTGCATGATCAGCCACGTGATCAGCCACGCATGATCAGTGCATGATCAATTACGTGATCAGTGCATGATCAGTCACGTGACCAGTACATGGTAGCCACGTGATCATTGCCTGATCAGCCACGGAGCAGTGCATGATAGCCACGTGATCAGTGCATGATAGTCACGTGATCAGTGCATGATCAGTCATGTGATACGTCAGCCACGTGATCAGTGCATGATAGCCACGTGATCAGTGCATGATCAGCCACGTGATCAGTGCATGAGAGCCACGGATCAGTGCATGATCAGTCACGCTGATTGCATGATCAGCCACGTGATCAGTGCATGATGAGCCACGTGATCAGTGCATGATCAGTTACGTGAGCAGTGCATGATCAGCCACGTGATCAGTGCATGGTCGGACACGTGAACAGTGCATGATCAGCCACGTGATCAGTGCATGATATCCACGCGATCAGTGCATGATCAGTCACGTGATCAGTGCATGATCAGCCACGCGAACAGTGCATGCTCAGTCACGTGATCTGGGCCTGCTGAGCTGCGTGATTACTGTCTGCTCATCTGCTTGACAATTGCCAGCTGAGCTGCACGATTCCTGCCTGTCATCTGCTTGACAATTGCCAGCTGTGCTGCGAATTCCTGCCTGCTCAGCTGCTTGATTATTGCCAGCTGAGCAGCATGATTCTCACACCTGAGTTCCATGATTATTGCCTGCTGACTGTTTGATTCGTGCCTACTCAGCTCTTTGTTTATTGCCTCCAGAGGCACGTGATCAGTGCATGATAGCAAACATGATCAGCGCATGATCAGTCACGTGATCAGTGCCATTAAGTCACGTGATCACTACATGATAGTCATGTGATCAGTCCATGCTCAGTCACGGTATCAGTGCATGATCAGCCACGTGATCAGTGCATGATCTGTCACAAGATTAGTGTATGATCATCCACGTGATCAGTGCACGGTCAGTCACGTGATCAGTGCATGATCAGCCACGTGATCAGTGCATGATCAGCCACGTGATCAGTGCATGATCAGCCACGTGATCTGTGCATGAGCACGGATCAGTGCATGATCAGCCACGTGATCAGTGCATGAGTGCCACGTGATCAGTGCATGATCAGTCACGTGATCAGTGCATGGTCAGCTACGTGATCAGTGCATGATCAGCCACGCGATCAGTGCATGATAGCCACGCGATCAGTGCATGATCAGTCACGTGATCAGTGCATGATCAGCCACGTGATCAGTGCATGATAGCCATGATCAGTGCATGATCAGCACGTGATCAGTGCATGATCAGCCACGTGATCAGTGCATGATCAGTCACGTGATCAGTGCATGATCAGCCACGTGATCAGTGCCTGATCATCTGCATGATAATTGCCAGCTGAGCTGCATGATTCCTGCCTGATCAGCTGCATGATCATTGCCAGCTGATCAGCATGATCCCTCACACGTGAGTTCCATGATCAGTTACGTGATCAGTGCATGATCAGCCACGCTAATCAGCTCTTTGTCATTGCTCAGCGCCACATGATCAGTGCATGATAGCAACGTGATCAGTGCATGATCAGTCACGTGATCAGTGCATGGTAAGCCACGTGATCAGTGCATGATCAGCCACGCGATCAGTGCATGATCAGCCACGTGATCAGTGCATGATCAGCCACGTGATCAGTGCATGATCAGTCACGTGATCAGTGCATGATCAGCCACGCGATCAGTGCATGATCAGCCACGTGATCAGTGCATGATAGCGACGTGATCAGTGCATGAGCAGCCACGTGATCAGTGCATGATAGTCACGCGATCAGTGCATGATCAGCCACGCGATCAGTGCATGATGAGCCACGCGATCAGTGCATGATCAATTACGCGATCAGTGCATGATCAGTCACGTGACCAGTACATGGTTGCCACGTGATCGTTGCATGATCAGCCACGTGAGCAGAGCATGATAGCCACGCGGTCAGTGCATGATCAGTCACGTGATCAGTACATGATCAGTCACGCGAACAGTGCATGATCATTTACGTGATCTTTGCATGATCAGTCACGCTACCAGTATATGGTTGCTACGCGATCATTCCATGACGAGCCACGTGAGCAGTGCATGATAGCCACGTGATGTGTGCATGAGTTGCGTGAGCAGAGTATGATCAGCCACGTGATCAGTGCATGAGTGCCACGTGATCAGTGCATGATATGTCACGTGACAGTGTGTGATCAGCCACGTGAACAGTGCATGTTCAGCCACGTGATCAGTGCATGATAGCCACGTGATCAGTGCATGATCAGTTACGCGAGCAGTGTATGATCAGCCACGTGATCAGTGCATGATAGCCAAGTGATCAGTGCATGATCATCACGCGATCAGTGTATGATCAGCCACGCGAACAGTGCATGCTCAGTCACGTGATCTGGGCCTGCTGAGCTGCGTGATTACTGTCTGCTCATCTGCTTGACAATTGCCAGCTGAGCTGCACGATTCCTGCCTGTCATCTGCTTGACAATTGCCAGCTGTGCTGCGTAATTCCTGCCTGCTCAGCTGCTTGATTATTGCCAGCTGAGCAGCATGATTCCTCACACCTGAGTTCCATGATTATTGCCTGCTGACTGTTTGATTCGTGCCTACTCAGCTCTTTGTTTATTGCCTCCAGAGGCACATGATCAGTGTATGATAGCAAACATGATCAGCGCATGATCAGTCACATGATCAGCGCCATTAAGTCACGTGATCACTACATGATAGTCATGTGATCAGTCCATGCTCAGTCACGGTATCAGTGCATGATCAGCCACGTGATCAGTGCATGATCTGTCACAAGATTAGTGTATGATCATCCACGTGATCAGTGCACGGCAGTCATGTGATCAGTGCATGATATAGACGTGAACAGTGCATGATCAGTCTCGTGATCAGTGCATGATAGCCACGTGATCAGTGCATGATCAGTCACCTGATGGGTGTATGATCATTCACGTGACCTGTACATGGTAGCTACATGATCATTGCATGATCAGCCACGTGAGTAGTGCATGATAGCCACGTGATCACTGCATGATCAGTCACGTGATCAGTGCATGATCAGTCATGTGACCAGTACATGGTAGCCGCGTGATCATGGCATGATCAGCCACGTGAGCAGTGCATGATAGCCACGCGATCAGTGCATGATCAGTCACGTGATCAGTGCATGATCAGTCACGCGATCAGTGCATGATCAGCCACGCGATCAGTGCATGACCAGGCACGTGATCAGTGTATGTCCAGCCAAGTGATCAGTGCATGATAGCCACGCGATCAGTGCATGATCAGTCACGTGATCAGTGCATGATCAGTTACGTGATCAGTGTATGATCAGCCACGTGATCAGTGCATGATCAGCCACATGATCAGTGCATGATCAATTACGCGATCAGTGCATGATCAGTCACGCGACCAGTACATGGTAGCTACGTGATCATTGCCTGATCAGCCACGTGATCAGTGCATGATAGCCACGCGATCAGTGCATGATAGCCACGCGATCAGTGCATGATCAGTCATGTGATACGTGTGTGATCAGCCACGTGATCAGTGCATGATATCCACGCGATCAGTGCATGACAGCCACGCGATCAGTGCATGAGAGCCACGGGATCAGTGCATGATCAGTCACGCGATACATGTGTGATCAGCCACGTGATCAGTGCATGATGAGCCACGTGATCAGTGCAGGATCAATCACGTGATCAGTGCATGATCAGTCACGCGACCAGTACATGGTTGCTACGTGATCGCTGCATGATCAGCCACGTGAGCAGAGCATGATAGCCACGCGGTCAGTGCATGATCAGTCACGCGATCAGTACATGATCAGTCACGCGAACAGTGCATGATCATTTACGCGATCTTTGCATGATCAGTCACGTTACCAGTATATGGTTGCTACGCGATCATTCCATGACGAGCCACGTGAGCAGTGCATGATAGCCACGTGATGTGTGCATGAGTTACGTGAGCAGAGTATGATCAGCCACGTGATCAGTGCATGAGTGCCACGTGATCAGTGCATGATATGTCACGTGACAGGTGTGTGATCAGCCACGTGAACAGTGCATGTTCAGCCACGTGATCAGTGCATGATAGCCACGTGATCAGTGCATGATCAGTTACGTGAGCAGTGCATGATCAGCCACGTGATCAGTGCATGGTCAGACACGCGAACAGTGTATGATCAGCCACGTGATCAGTGCATGATATCCAAGTGATCAGTGCATGATCATCACGCGATCAGTGTATGATCAGCCACGTGAACAGTGCATGCTCAGTCACGTGATCTGGGCCTGCTGAGCTGCGTGATTACTGTCTGCTCATCTGCTTGACAATTGCCAGCTGAGCTGCACGATTCCTGCCTGTCATCTGCTTGACAATTGCCAGCTGTGCTGCGTAATTCCTGCCTGCTCAGCTGCTTGATTATTGCCAGCTGAGCAGCATGATTCCTCACACCTGAGTTCCATGATTATTGCCTGCTGACTGTTTGATTCGTGCCTACTCAGCTCTTTGTTTATTGCCTCCAGAGGCACATGATCAGTGTATGATAGCAAACATGATCAGCGCATGATCAGTCACATGATCAGCGCCATTAAGTCACGTGATCACTACATGATAGTCATGTGATCAGTCCATGCTCAGTCACGGTATCAGTGCATGATCAGCCACGTGATCAGTGCATGATCTGTCACAAGATTAGTGTATGATCATCCACGCGATCAGTGCACGGGCAGTCATGTGATCAGTGCATGATATAGACGCGAACAGTGCATGATCAGTCTCGTGATCAGTGCATGATAGCCACGCGATCAGTGCATGATCAGTCACCTGATGGGTGTATGATCATTCACGTGACCTGTACATGGTAGCTACATGATCATTGCATGATCAGCCACGCGAGTAGTTCATGATAGCCACGTGATCACTGCATGATCAGTCACGCGATCAGTGCATGATCAGTCATGTGACCAGTACATGGTAGCTGCGTGATCATGGCATGATCAGCCACGTGAGCAGTGCATGATAGCCACGCGATCAGTGCATGATCAGACACGTGATCAGTGCATGATCAGTCACGTGATCAGTGCATGATCAGCCACGCGATCAGTGCATGACCAGGCACGTGATCAGTGCATGTCCAGCCACGTGATCAGTGCATGATCAGCCACGTGATCAGTGCATGATCAGTCACGTGATCAGTGCATGATCAGTTACGTGATCAGTGCATGATCAGCCACGCGATCAGTGCATGATCAGCCACGTGATCAGTGCATGATCAGTCACGCGACCAGTGCATGATCAGCCACGTGACCAGTGCATGATAGCTACGTGATCAGTGCATGATCAGCCACGTGATCAGTGCATGATAGCCACGTGATCAGTGCATGATCAGTCACGTGATACAGTGTGTGATCAGCCACGTGATCAGTGCATGATCAGCCACGTGATCAGTGCATGATCAGCCACGCGATCAGTGCATGATCAGCCACGTGATCAGTGCATGATAGCACGCGATCAGTGCATGATCAGCCACGTGATCAGTGCATGATAGCCACGTGATCAGTGCATGATCAGTCACGTGATCAGTGCATGATCAGCCACGCGAACAGTGCATGATCAGTCACGTGATCTGGGCCTGCTCAGCCGCGTGATTACTGTCTGCTCATCTGCTTGATAATTGCCAGCTGAGCTGCACGATTCCTGCCCGTCATCTGCTTGACAATTGCCAGCTGTGCTGCGAATTCCTGCCTGCTCAGCTGCTTGATTATTGCCAGCTGAGCAGCATGATTCCTCACACCTGTGTTCCATGATTATTGCCTGCTGACTGTTTGATTCGTGCCTACTCAGCTCTTTGTTTATTGCCTCCAGAGGCACATGATCAGTGTATGATAGCAAACATGATCAGTGCATGATCAGTCACATGATCAGCGCCATTAAGTCACGTGATCACTACATGATAGTCACGTGATCAGTCCATGCTCAGTCACGGTATCAGTGCATGATCAGCCACGTGATCAGTGCATGATCTGTCACATGATCAGTGCATGATCATCCACGTGATCAGTGCATGGGCAGTCATGTGATCAGTGCATATAGACGTGATCAGTGCATGATCAGTCACGTGATCAGTGCATGATAGCCACGCGATCAGTGCATGATCAGCCACGTGATCAGTGCATGAGAGCCACGTGATCAGTGCATGATCAGTCACGTGATATGTGTGATCAGCCACGTGATCAGTGCATGATGAGCCACGTGATCAGTGCATGATCAATTACGCGATCAGTGCATGATCAGTCACGTGACCAGTACATGGTTGATACGTGATGTTGCATGTGATCAGCCACGTGAGCAGTGCATGATAGCCACGTGATCAGTGCATGATCAGTCACGTGATCAGTGCATGATCAGCCACGCGAACAGTGCATGATCATTTACGTGATCTTGCATGATCAGTCACGTGACCAGTATATGGTTGCCACGTGATCATTCCATGACGAGCCACGTGAGCAGTGCATGATAGCCACGCGATGTGTGCATGAGTTACGTGAGCAGAGTATGATCAGCCACGTGATCAGTGCATGAGTGCCACGTGATCAGTGCATGATATGTCACGCGACAGGTGTGTGATCAGCCACGTGAACAGTGCATGTTCAGCCACGTGATCAGTGCATGATAGCCACGTGATCAGTGCATGATCAGTTACGTGAGCAGTGTATGATCAGCCACGTGATCAGTGCATGGTCAGACACGCGAACAGTGTATGATCAGCCACGTGATCAGTGCATGATATCCAAGTGATCAGTGCATGATCATCACGCGATCAGTGTATGATCAGCCACGCGAACAGTGCATGCTCAGTCACGTGATCTGGGCCTGCTGAGCTGCGTGATTACTGTCTGCTCATCTGCTTGACAATTGCCAGCTGAGCTGCACGATTCCTGCCTGTCATCTGCTTGACAATTGCCAGCTGTGCTGGTAATTCCTGCCTGCTCAGCTGCTTGATTATTGCCAGCTGAGCAGCATGATTCCTCACACCTGAGTTCCATGATTATTGCCTGCTGACTGTTTGATTCGCGCCTACTCAGCTCTTTGTTTATTGCCTCCAGAGGCACATGATCAGTGTATGATAGCAAACATGATCAGCGCATGATCAGTCACATGATCAGCGCCATTAAGTCACGTGATCACTACATGATAGTCATGTGATCAGTCCATGCTCAGTCACGGTATCAGTGCATGATCAGCCACGTGATCAGTGCATGATCTGTCACATGATTAGTGTATGATCATCCACGTGATCAGTGCATGGGCAGTCATGTGATCAGTGCATGATATAGACGTGATCAGTGCATGATCAGTCTCGTGATCAGTGCATGATAGCCACGTGATCAGTGCATGATCAGTCACCTGATGGGTGTATGATCATTCACGTGACCTGTACATGGTAGCTACATGATCATTGCATGATCAGCCACGTGAGTAGTGCATGATAGCCACGTGATCAGTGCATGATCAGTCACGTGATCAGTGCATGATCAGTCATGTGATCAGTGCATGGTCAGCTACGTGATCAGTGCATGATCAGCCACGTGATCAGTGCATGATCAGCCACGTGATCAGTGCATGATCAGTCACGTGATCAGTGCATGATAGTCACGTGATCAGTGCATGATCAGCCACGTGATCAGTGCATGATAGCCACGTGATCAGTGCATGATATCCACGTGATCAGTGCATGACAGCCACGTGATCAGTGCATGATAGTCACGTGATCAGTGCATGATCAGTCACGTGATACATGTGTGATCAGCCACGTGATCAGTGCATGATCAGCCACGTGATCAGTGCATGATCAATTACGTGATCAGTGCATGATCAGTCACGTGACCAGTACATGGTTGCTACGTGATCGTGCATGATCAGCCACGTGAGCAGAGCATGATAGCCACGCGATCAGTGCATGATCAGCCACGTGATCAGTACATGATCAGTCACGTGAACAGTGCATGATCATTTACGTGATCAGTGCATGATCAGTCACGTGACCAGTATATGGTAGCTACGCGATCATTCCATGACGAGCCACGTGAGCAGTGCATGATAGCCACGTGTGTGCATGAGTTACGTGAGCAGAGTATGATCAGCCACGTGATCAGTGCATGAGTGCCACGTGATCAGTGCATGATAGCCACGTGACAGTGTGATCAGCCACGTGAACAGTGCATGATCAGCCACGTGATCAGTGCATGATCAGACACGCATGTGCATGATCAGCCACGTGATCAGTGCATGATATCCACGTGATCAGTGCATGATCATCACGTGATCAGTGTATGATCAGCCACGTGAACAGTGCATGCTCAGTCACGTGATCTGGGCCTGCTGAGCTGCGTGATTACTGTCTGCTCATCTGCTTGACAATTGCCAGCTGAGCTGCATGATTCCTGCCTGCTCATCTGCTTGATTATTGCCAGCTGAGCAGCATGATTCCTCACACCTGAGTTCCATGATTATTGCCTGCTGACTGTTTGATTCGTGCCTACTCAGCTCTTTGTTTATTGCCTCCAGAGGCACATGATCAGTGTATGATAGCAAACATGATCAGCGCATGATCAGTCACATGATCAGCGCCATTAAGTCACGTGATCACTACATGATAGTCATGTGATCAGTCCATGCTCAGTCACGGTATCAGTGCATGATCAGCCACGTGATCAGTGCATGATCTGTCACATGATTAGTGTATGATCATCCACGTGATCAGTGCATGGGCAGTCATGTGATCAGTGCATGATATAGACGTGATCAGTGCATGATCAGTCACGTGATCAGTGCATGATAGCCACGTGATCAGTGCATGATCAGTCACCTGATGGGTGTATGATCATTCACGTGACCTGTACATGGTAGCTACATGATCATTGCATGATCAGCCACGCGAGTAGTTCATGATAGCCACGCGATCACTGCATGATCAGTCACGTGATCAGTGCATGATCAGTCATGTGACCAGTACATGGTAGCTGCGTGATCATGCATGATCAGCCACGTGAGCAGTGCATGATAGCCACGTGATCAGTGCATGATCAGACGTGATCAGTGCATGATCAGTCACGTGATCAGTGCATGATCAGCCACGTGATCAGTGCATGACCAGGCACGTGATCAGTGTATGCCACGTGATCAGTGCATGATAGCCACGTGATCAGTGCATGATCAGTCACGTGATCAGTGCATGATCAGTTACGTGATCAGTGTATGATCAGCCACGTGATCAGTGCATGATCAGCCACATGATCAGTGCATGATCAATTACGCGATCAGTGCATGATCAGTCACGTGACCAGTACATGGTAGCACGTGATCATTGCCTGATCAGTCACGTGATCAGTGCATGATAGCCACGTGATCAGTGCATGATAGCCACGTGATCAGTGCATGATCAGTCATGTGATACGTGTGTGATCAGCCACGTGATCAGTGCATGATAGCCACGTGATCAGTGCATGACAGCCACGTGATCAGTGCATGAGAGCCACGTGATCAGTGCATGATCAGTCACGTGATACATGTGTGATCAGCCACGTGATCAGTGCATGATGAGCCACGTGATCAGTGCAGGATCAATCACGTGATCAGTGCATGATCAGTCACGCGACCAGTACATGGTTGCTACGTGATCGCTGCATGATCAGCCACGTGAGCAGAGCATGATAGCCACGTGATCAGTGCATGATCAGTCACGCGATCAGTACATGATCAGTCACGTGAACAGTGCATGATCATTTACGTGATCTTTGCATGATCAGTCACGTGACCAGTATATGGTTGCTACGTGATCATTCCATGATCAGCCACGTGAGCAGTGCATGATAGCCACGTGATGTGTGCATGAGTTACGTGAGCAGAGTATGATCAGCCACGCGATCAGTGCATGAGTGCCACGTGATCAGTGCATGATATGTCACGTGACAGGTGTGTGATCAGCCACGTGAACAGTGCATGTTCAGCCACGTGATCAGTGCATGATAGCCACGTGATCAGTGCATGATCAGTTACGTGAGCAGTGCATGATCAGCCACGTGATCAGTGCATGGTCAGACACGCGAACAGTGTATGATCAGCCACGTGATCAGTGCATGATATCCAAGTGATCAGTGCATGATCATCACGTGATCAGTGTATGATCAGCCACGTGAACAGTGCATGCTCAGTCACGTGATCTGGGCCTGCTGAGCTGCGTGATTACTGTCTGCTCATCTGCTTGACAATTGCCAGCTGAGCTGCACGATTCCTGCCCGTCATCTGCTTGACAATTGCCAGCTGTGCTGCGTAATTCCTGCCTGCTCAGCTGCTTGATTATTGCCAGCTGAGCAGCATGATTGCTCACACCTGAGTTCCATGATTATTGCCTGCTGACTGTTTGATTCGTGCCTACTCAGCTCTTTGTTTATTGCCTCCAGAGGCACATGATCAGTGTATGATAGCAAACATGATCAGCGCATGATCAGTCACATGATCAGCGCCATTAAGTCACGTGATCACTACATGATAGTCATGTGATCAGTCCATGCTCAGTCACGGTATCAGTGCATGATCAGCCACGTGATCAGTGCATGATCTGTCACAAGATTAGTGTATGATCATCCACGTGATCAGTGCACGGGCAGTCATGTGATCAGTGCATGATATAGACGTGAACAGTGCAAGATCAGTCTCGTGATCAGTGCATGATAGCCACGTGATCAGTGCATGATCAGTCACCTGATGGGTGAATGATCATTCACGTGACCTGTACATGGTAGCTACATGATCATTGCATGATCAGCCACGTGAGTAGTTCATGATAGCCACGTGATCACTGCATGATCAGTCACGTGATCAGTGCATGATCAGTCATGTGACCAGTACATGGTAGCTGCGTGATCATGCATGATCAGCCACGTGAGCAGTGCATGATAGCCACGTGATCAGTGCATGATCAGACACGTGATCAGTGCATGATCAGTCACGTGATCAGTGCATGATCAGCCACGTGATCAGTGCATGATCAGGCACGTGATCAGTGTATGTCAGCCACGTGATCAGTGCATGATAGCCACGTGATCAGTGCATGATCAGTCACGTGATCAGTGCATGATCAGTTATGTGATCAGTGTATGATCAGCCACGTGATCAGTGCATGATCAGCCACATGATCAGTGCATGATCAATTACGCGATCAGTGCATGATCAGTCACGTGACCAGTACATGGTAGCTACGCGATCATTGCCTGATCAGCCACGCGATCAGTGCATGATAGCCACGTGATCAGTGCATGATAGCCACGTGATCAGTGCATGATCAGTCATGTGATACGTATGTGATCAGCCACGTGATCAGTGCATGATATCCACGTGATCAGTGCATGACAGCCACGTGATCAGTGCATGAGAGCCACGTGATCAGTGCATGATCAGTCACGTGATACATGTGTGATCAGCCACGTGATCAGTGCATGATGAGCCACGTGATCAGTGCAGGATCAATTACGTGATCAGTGCATGATCAGTCACGTGACCAGTACATGGTTGCTACGTGATCGTTGCATGATCAGCCACGTGAGCAGTGCATGATAGCCACGTGATCAGTGCATGATCAGTCACGCGATCAGTACATGATCAGTCACGTGAACAGTGCATGATCATTTACGTGATCTTTGCATGATCAGTCACGTGACCAGTATGGTTGCTACGTGATCATTCCATGACGAGCCACGTGAGCAGTGCATGATAGCCACGTGATGTGTGCATGAGTTACGTGAGCAGAGTATGATCAGCCACGTGATCAGTGCATGAGTGCCACGTGATCAGTGCATGATATGTCACGCGACAGGTGTGTGATCAGCCACGCGAACAGTGCATGTTCAGCCACGCGATCAGTGCATGATAGCCACGTGATCAGTGCATGATCAGTTACGTGAGCAGTGTATGATCAGCCACGTGATCAGTGCATGGTCAGACACGTGAACAGTGCATGATCAGCCACGTGATCAGTGCATGATATCCAAGTGATCAGTGCATGATCATCACGTGATCAGTGTATGATCAGCCACGCGAACAGTGCATGCTCAGTCACGTGATCTGGGCCCGCTGAGCTGCGTGATTACTGTCTGCTCATCTGCTTGACAATTGCCAGCTGAGCTGCACGATTCCTGCCTGTCATCTGCTTGACAATTGCCAGCTGTGCTGCGTAATTCCTGCCTGCTCAGCTGCTTGATTATTGCCAGCTGAGCAGCATGATTCCTCACACCTGAGTTCCATGATTATTGCCTGCTGACTGTTTGATTCGTGTTTACTCAGCTCTTTGTTTATTGCCTCCAGAGGCACATGATCAGTGTATGATAGCAAACATGATCAGCGCATGATCAGTCACATGATCAGCGCCATTAAGTCACGTGATCACTACATGATAGTCATGTGATCAGTCCATGCTCAGTCACGGTATCAGTGCATGATCAGCCACGTGATCAGTGCATGATCTGTCACAAGATTAGTGTATGATCATCCACGTGATCAGTGCATGGGCAGTCATGTGATCAGTGCATGATATAGACGTGATCAGTGCATGATCAGTCTCGTGATCAGTGCATGATAGCCACGTGATCAGTGCATGATCAGTCACCTGATGGGTGTATGATCATTCACGTGACCTGTACATGGTAGCTACATGATCATTGCATGATCAGCCACGTGAGTAGTGCATGATAGCCACGTGATCACTGCATGATCAGTCACGTGATCAGTGCATGATCAGTCATGTGACCAGTACATGGTAGCTGCGTGATCATGGCATGATCAGCCACGTGATCAGTGCATGATAGCCACGCGATCAGTGCATGATCAGCCACGCGATCAGTGCATGATCAGTCACGTGATCAGTGCATGATCAGCCACGTGATCAGTGCATGATCAGCCACGTGATCAGTGCATGATCAGCCACGTGATCAGTGCATGATGCAGTCACGTGATCAGTGCATGATCAGCCACGTGATCAGTGCATGATCAGCCACGTGATCAGTGCATGATCAGTTACGTGATCAGTGCATGATCAGTCACGTGATCAGTGCATGATCAGCCACGTGATCAGTGCATGATCAGCCACGTGATCAGTGCATGATCAGCCACGTGATCAGTGCATGATCAGTCACGTGATCAGTGCATGATAGCCATGTGATACGTGCATGATCAGCCACGTGATCAGTGCATGATATCCACGTGATCAGTGCATGACAGCCACGTGATCAGTGCATGAGAGCCATCATCATGCATGATCAGTCACGTGATACATGTGCGATCAGCCACGTGATCAGTGCATGATGAGCCACGTGATCAGTGCAGGATCAATTACGTGATCAGTGCATGATCAGTCACGTGACCAGTACATGGTTGCTACGTGATCGTGCATGATCAGCCACGTGAGCAGAGCATGATAGCCACGTGATCAGTGCATGATCAGTCACGCGATCAGTACATGATCAGTCACGTGAACAGTGCATGATCATTTACGTGATCTTTGCATGATCAGTCACGTGACCAGTATATGGTTGCTACGTGATCATTCCATGACGAGCCACGTGAGCAGTGCATGATAGCCGCGTGATGTGTGCATGAGTTACGTGAGCAGAGTATGATCAGCCACGTGATCAGTGCATGAGTGCCACGTGATCAGTGCATGATATGTCACGTGACAGGTGTGTGATCAGCCACGTGAACAGTGCATGTTCAGCCACGCGATCAGTGCATGATAGCCACGTGATCAGTGCATGATCAGTTACGTGAGCAGTGTATGATCAGCCACGTGATCAGTGCATGGTCAGACACGTGAACAGTGTATGATCAGCCACGCGATCAGTGCATGATATCCAAGTGATCAGTGCATGATCATCACGCGATCAGTGTATGATCAGCCACGTGAACAGTGCATGCTCAGTCACGTGATCTGGGCCTGCTGAGCTGCGTGATTACTGTCTGCTCATCTGCTTGACAATTGCCAGCTGAGCTGCACGATTCCTGCCTGTCATCTGCTTGACAATTGCCAGCTGTGCTGCGTAATTCCTGCCTGCTCAGCTGCTTGATTATTGCCAGCTGAGCAGCATGATTCCTCACACCTGAGTTCCATGATTATTGCCTGCTGACTGTTTGATTCGTACCTACTCAGCTCTTTGTTTATTGCCTCCAGAGGCACATGATCAGTGTATGATAGCAAACATGATCTGCGCATGATCAGTCACATGATCAGCGCCATTAAGTCACGTGATCACTACATGATAGTCATGTGATCAGTCCATGCTCAGTCACGGTATCAGTGCATGATCAGCCACGTGATCAGTGCATGATCTGTCACAAGATTAGTGTATGATCATCCACGCGATCAGTGCACGGGCAGTCATGTGATCAGTGCATGATATAGACGCGAACAGTGCATGATCAGTCTCGTGATCAGTGCATGATAGTCACGCGATCAGTGCATGATCAGTCACCTGATGGGTGTATGATCATTCACGTGACCTGTACATGGTAGCTACATGATCATTGCATGATCAGCCACGTGAGTAGTTCATGATAGCCACGTGATCACTGCATGATCAGTCACGTGATCAGTGCATGATCAGTCATGTGACCAGTACATGGTAGCTGCGTGATCATGGCATGATCAGCCACGTGAGCAGTGCATGATAGCCACGTGATCAGTGCATGATCAGACACGTGATCAGTGCATGATCAGTCACGTGATCAGTGCATGATCAGCCACGTGATCAGTGCATGATCAGGCACGTGATCAGTGCATGATCAGCCACGTGATCAGTGCATGATCAGTCACGTGATCAGTGCATGATCAGTCATGTGATCAGTGCATGATCAGCCACGCGATCAGTGCATGATCAGCCACGTGATCAGTGCATGATCAATTACGTGATCAGTGCATGATCAGTCACGTGACCAGTACATGTAGCTACGTGATCATTGCATGATCAGCCACGTGATCAGTGCATGATAGCCACGTGATCAGTGCATGATAGCCACGTGATCAGTGCATGATCAGTCATGTGATACGTGTGTGATCAGCCACGTGATCAGTGCATGATATCCACGTGATCAGTGCATGACAGCCACGTGATCAGTGCATGAGAGCCACGTGATCAGTGCATGATCAGACACGTGATACATGTGTGATCAGCCACGTGATCAGTGCATGATGAGCCACGTGATCAGTGCAGGATCAATCACGTGATCAGTGCATGATCAGTCACGTGACCAGTACATGGTTGCTACGTGATCGTGCATGATCAGCCACGTGAGCAGAGCATGATAGCCACGTGATCAGTGCATGATCAGTCACGTGATCAGTACATGATCAGTCACGTGAACAGTGCATGATCATTTACGTGATCTTTGCATGATCAGTCACGCTACCAGTATATGGTTGCTACGTGATAATTCCATGACGAGCCACGTGAGCAGTGCATGATAGCCACGTGATGTGTGCATGAGTTACGTGAGCAGAGTATGATCAGCCACGTGATCAGTGCATGAGTGCCACGTGATCAGTGCATGATATGTCACGTGACAGGTGTGTGATCAGCCACGTGAACAGTGCATGTTCAGCCACGTGATCAGTGCATGATAGCCACGTGATCAGTGCATGATCAGTTACGTGAGCAGTGTATGATCAGCCACGTGATCAGTGCATGGTCAGACACGTGAACAGTGTATGATCAGCCACGTGATCAGTGCATGATATCCAAGTGATCAGTGCATGATCATCACGCGATCAGTGTATGATCAGCCACGTGAACAGTGCATGCTCAGTCACGTGATCTGGGCCTGCTGAGCTGCGTGATTACTGTCTGCTCATCTGCTTGACAATTGCCAGCTGAGCTGCACGATTCCTGCCTGTCATCTGCTTGACAATTGCCAGCTGTGCTGCGTAATTCCTGCCTGCTCAGCTGCTTGATTATTGCCAGCTGAGCAGCATGATTCCTCACACCTGAGTTCCATGATTATTGCCTGCTGACTGTTTGATTCGTGCCTACTCAGCTCTTTGTTTATTGCCTCCAGAGGCACATGATCAGTGTATGATAGCAAACATGATCAGCGCATGATCAGTCACATGATCAGCGCCATTAAGTCACGTGATCACTACATGATAGTCATGTGATCAGTCCATGCTCAGTCACGGTATCAGTGCATGATCAGCCACGCGATCAGTGCATGATCTGTCACATGATTAGTGTATGATCATCCACGTGATCAGTGCATGGGCAGTCATGTGATCAGTGCATGATATAGACGTGATCAGTGCATGATCAGTCTCGTGATCAGTGCATGATAGCCACGTGATCAGTGCATGATCAGTCACCTGATGGGTGTATGATCATTCACGTGACCTGTACATGGTAGCTACATGATCATTGCATGATCAGCCACGTGAGTAGTGCATGATAGCCACGTGATCACTGCATGATCAGTCACGTGATCAGTGCATGATCAGTCATGTGACCAGTACATGGTAGCTGCGTGATCATGCATGATCAGCCACGTGAGCAGTGCATGATAGCCACGTGATCAGTGCATGATCAGTCACGTGATCAGTGCATGATCAGTCACGTGATCAGTGCATGATCAGCCACGTGATCAGTGCATGATCAGCACGTGATCAGTGCATGATCAGCCACGTGATCAGTGCATGATAGCCACGTGATCAGTGCATGATCAGTCACGTGATCAGTGCATGATCAGTCACGTGATCAGTGCATGATCAGCCACGTGATCAGTGCATGATCAGCCACGTGATCAGTGCATGATCAATTACGTGATCAGTGCATGATCAGTCACGTGATCAGTACATGGTAGCTACGTGATCAGTGCATGATCAGCCACGTGATCAGTGCATGATAGCCACGTGATCAGTGCATGATCAGCCACGTGATCAGTGCATGATCAGTCACGTGATACGTGTGTGATCAGCCACGTGATCAGTGCATGATATCCACGTGATCAGTGCATGATCAGCCACGTGATCAGTGCATGATAGCCACGTGATCAGTGCATGATCAGTCACGTGATAGTGCATGATCAGCCACGTGATCAGTGCATGATCAGCCACGTGATCAGTGCATGATCAGTTACGTGATCAGTGCATGATCAGTCACGTGATCAGTGCATGGTAGCACGTGATCAGTGCATGATCAGCCACGTGATCAGTGCATGATAGCCACGTGATCAGTGCATGATCAGTCACGTGATCAGTGCATGATCAGCCACGTGATCAGTGCATGATCAGTCACGTGATCTGCATGATCAGCCACGTGAACAGTGATGCTCAGTGATCTTGCCAGCTGAGCTGCGTGATTCCTGTCATCTGCTTGACAATTGCCAGCTGAGCTGCGATTCCTGCCTGCTCAGCTGCTTGATTATTGCCAGCTGAGCAGCATGATTCCTCACACCTGAGTTCCATGATTATTGCCTGCTGACTGTTTGATTCGTGCCTACTCAGCTCTTTGTTTATTGCCTCCAGAGGCACATGATCAGTGTATGATAGCAAACATGATCAGCGCATGATCAGTCACATGATCAGCGCCATTAAGTCACGTGATCACTACATGATAGTCATGTGATCAGTCCATGCTCAGTCACGGTATCAGTGCATGATCAGCCACGTGATCAGTGCATGATCTGTCACATGATTAGTGTATGATCATCCACGTGATCAGTGCATGGGCAGTCATGTGATCAGTGCATGATATAGACGTGATCAGTGCATGATCAGTCACGTGATCAGTGCATGATAGCCACGTGATCAGTGCATGATCAGTCACCTGATGGGTGTATGATCATTCACGTGACCTGTACATGGTAGCTACATGATCATTGCATGATCAGCCACGTGAGTAGTGCATGATAGCCACGTGATCAGTGCATGATCAGTCACGTGATCAGTGCATGATCAGTCATGACCAGTACATGGTAGCACGTGATCATGCATGATCAGCCACGTGATCAGTGCATGATAGCCACGTGATCAGTGCATGATCAGACACGTGATCAGTGCATGATCAGTCACGTGATCAGTGCATGATCAACGTGATCAGTGCATGATCAGTCACGTGATCAGTGCATGATCAGCCACGTGATCAGTGCATGATCAGGCACGTGATCAGTGCATGATCAGCCACGTGATCAGTGCATGATAGCCACGTGATCAGTGCATGATCAGTCACGTGATCAGTGCATGATCAGTACGTGATCAGTGCATGATCAGCCACGTGATCAGTGCATGATCAGCCACATGATCAGTGCATGATCAATTACGTGATCAGTGCATGATCAGTCACGTGATCAGTACATGGTAGCTACGTGATCATTGCATGATCAGCCACGTGATCAGTGCATGATAGCCACGTGATCAGTGCATGATAGCCACGTGATCAGTGCATGATCAGTCATGTGATACGTGTGTGATCAGCCACGTGATCAGTGCATGATATCCACGTGATCAGTGCATGACAGCCACGTGATCAGTGCATGAGAGCCACGTGATCAGTGCATGATCAGTCACGTGATACATGTGTGATCAGCCACGTGATCAGTGCATGATGAGCCACGTGATCAGTGCATGATCAATTACGTGATCAGTGCATGATCAGTCACGTGACCAGTACATGGTTGCTACGTGATCGTGCATGATCAGCCACGTGAGCAGTGCATGATAGCCACGTGATCAGTGCATGATCAGTCACGTGATCAGTACATGATCAGTCACGTGAACAGTGCATGATCATTTACGTGATCTTTGCATGATCAGTCACGTGACCAGTATATGGTTGCTACGTGATCATTCCATGACGAGCCACGTGAGCAGTGCATGATAGCCACGTGATGTGTGCATGAGTTACGTGAGCAGAGTATGATCAGCCACGTGATCAGTGCATGAGTGCCACGTGATCAGTGCATGATATGTCACGTGACAGGTGTGTGATCAGCCACGTGAACAGTGCATGTTCAGCCACGTGATCAGTGCATGATAGCCACGTGATCAGTGCATGATCAGTTACGTGAGCAGTGTATGATCAGCCACGTGATCAGTGCATGGTCAGACACGTGAACAGTGTATGATCAGCCACGTGATCAGTGCATGATATCCAAGTGATCAGTGCATGATCATCACGTGATCAGTGTATGATCAGCCACGTGAACAGTGCATGCTCAGTCACGTGATCTGGGCCTGCTGAGCTGCGTGATTACTGTCTGCTCATCTGCTTGACAATTGCCAGCTGAGCTGCACGATTCCTGCCTGTCATCTGCTTGACAATTGCCAGCTGTGCTGCGTAATTCCTGCCTGCTCAGCTGCTTGATTATTGCCAGCTGAGCAGCATGATTCCTCACACTGAGTTCCATGATTATTGCCTGCTGACTGTTTGATTCGTGCCTACTCAGCTCTTTGTTTATTGCCTCCAGAGGCACATGATCAGTGTATGATAGCAAACATGATCAGCGCATGATCAGTCACATGATCAGCGCCATTAAGTCACGTGATCACTACATGATAGTCATGTGATCAGTCCATGCTCAGTCACGGTATCAGTGCATGATCAGCCACGTGATCAGTGCATGATCTGTCACATGATTAGTGTATGATCATCCACGTGATCAGTGCATGGGCAGTCATGTGATCAGTGCATGATATAGACGTGATCAGTGCATGATCAGTCTCGTGATCAGTGCATGATAGCCACGTGATCAGTGCATGATCAGTCACCTGATGGGTGTATGATCATTCACGTGACCTGTACATGGTAGCTACATGATCATTGCATGATCAGCCACGTGAGTAGTGCATGATAGCCACGTGATCACTGCATGATCAGTCACGTGATCAGTGCATGATCAGTCATGTGACCAGTACATGGTAGCTGCGTGATCATGGCATGATCAGCCACGTGAGCAGTGCATGATAGCCACGTGATCAGTGCATGATCAGACACGTGATCAGTGCATGATCAGTCACGTGATCAGTGCATGATCAGCCACGTGATCAGTGCATGATCAGGCACGTGATCAGTGTATGTCAGCCACGTGATCAGTGCATGATAGCCACGTGATCAGTGCATGATCAGTCACGTGATCAGTGCATGATCAGTACGTGATCAGTGCATGATCAGCCACGTGATCAGTGCATGATCAGCCACGTGATCAGTGCATGATCAATTACGTGATCAGTGCATGATCAGTCACGTGATCAGTGCATGGTAGCCACGTGATCAGTGCATGATCAGCCACGTGATCAGTGCATGATAGCCACGTGATCAGTGCATGATAGCCACGTGATCAGTGCATGATCAGTCAGTGATACGTGTGATCAGCCACGTGATCAGTGCATGATAGCCACGTGATCAGTGCATGATCAGCCACGTGATCAGTGCATGATCAATTACGTGATCAGTGCATGATCAGTCACGTGACCAGTACATGGTTGCTACGTGATCGTGCATGATCAGCCACGTGAGCAGTGCATGATAGCCACGTGATCAGTGCATGATCAGTCACGTGATCAGTACATGATCAGTCACGTGAACAGTGCATGATCATTTACGTGATCTTTGCATGATCAGTCACGTGACCAGTATATGGTTGCTACGTGATCATTCCATGACGAGCCACGTGAGCAGTGCATGATAGCCACGTGATGTGTGCATGAGTTACGTGAGCAGAGTATGATCAGCCACGTGATCAGTGCATGAGTGCCACGTGATCAGTGCATGATATGTCACGTGACAGGTGTGTGATCAGCCACGTGAACAGTGCATGTTCAGCCACGTGATCAGTGCATGATAGCCACGTGATCAGTGCATGATCAGTTACGTGAGCAGTGTATGATCAGCCACGTGATCAGTGCATGGTCAGACACGTGAACAGTGTATGATCAGCCACGTGATCAGTGCATGATATCCAAGTGATCAGTGCATGATCATCACGTGATCAGTGTATGATCAGCCACGTGAACAGTGCATGCTCAGTCACGTGATCTGGGCCTGCTGAGCTGCGTGATTACTGTCTGCTCATCTGCTTGACAATTGCCAGCTGAGCTGCACGATTCCTGCCTGTCATCTGCTTGACAATTGCCAGCTGTGCTGCGTAATTCCTGCCTGCTCAGCTGCTTGATTATTGCCAGCTGAGCAGCATGATTCCTCACACCTGAGTTCCATGATTATTGCCTGCTGACTGTTTGATTCGTGCCTACTCAGCTCTTTGTTTATTGCCTCCAGAGGCACATGATCAGTGTATGATAGCAAACATGATCAGCGCATGATCAGTCACATGATCAGCGCCATTAAGTCACGTGATCACTACATGATAGTCATGTGATCAGTCCATGCTCAGTCACGGTATCAGTGCATGATCAGCCACGTGATCAGTGCATGATCTGTCACAAGATTAGTGTATGATCATCCACGTGATCAGTGCATGGGCAGTCATGTGATCAGTGCATGATATAGACGTGATCAGTGCATGATCAGTCTCGTGATCAGTGCATGATAGCCACGTGATCAGTGCATGATCAGTCACCTGATGGGTGTATGATCATTCACGTGACCTGTACATGGTAGCTACATGATCATTGCATGATCAGCCACGTGAGTAGTGCATGATAGCCACGTGATCACTGCATGATCAGTCACGTGATCAGTGCATGATCAGTCATGTGACCAGTACATGGTAGCTGCGTGATCATGCATGATCAGCCACGTGAGCAGTGCATGATAGCCACGTGATCAGTGCATGATCAGACACGTGATCAGTGCATGATCAGTCACGTGATCAGTGCATGATCAGCCACGTGATCAGTGCATGATCAGGCACGTGATCAGTGCATGTCAGCCACGTGATCAGTGCATGATAGCCACGTGATCAGTGCATGATCAGTCACGTGATCAGTGCATGATCAGTTACGTGATCAGTGTATGATCAGCCACGTGATCAGTGCATGATCAGCCACGTGATCAGTGCATGATCAATTACGTGATCAGTGCATGATCAGTCACGTGACAGTACATGGTAGCTACGTGATCATTGCATGATCAGCCACGTGATCAGTGCATGATAGCCACGTGATCAGTGCATGATAGCCACGTGATCAGTGCATGATCAGTCATGTGATACGTGTGATCAGCCACGTGATCAGTGCATGATATCCACGTGATCAGTGCATGACAGCCACGTGATCAGTGCATGAGAGCCACGTGATCAGTGCATGATCAGTCACGTGATACATGTGTGATCAGCCACGTGATCAGTGCATGATGAGCCACGTGATCAGTGCAGGATCAATTACGTGATCAGTGCATGATCAGTCACGTGACCAGTACATGGTTGCTACGTGATCGTTGCATGATCAGCCACGTGAGCAGTGCATGATAGCCACGTGATCAGTGCATGATCAGTCACGTGATCAGTACATGATCAGTCACGTGAACAGTGCATGATCATTTACGTGATCTTTGCATGATCAGTCACGTGACCAGTATATGGTTGCTACGTGATCATTCCATGACGAGCCACGTGAGCAGTGCATGATAGCCACGTGATGTGTGCATGAGTTACGTGAGCAGAGTATGATCAGCCACGTGATCAGTGCATGAGTGCCACGTGATCAGTGCATGATATGTCACGTGACAGGTGTGTGATCAGCCACGTGAACAGTGCATGTTCAGCCACGTGATCAGTGCATGATAGCCACGTGATCAGTGCATGATCAGTTACGTGAGCAGTGTATGATCAGCCACGTGATCAGTGCATGGTCAGACACGTGAACAGTGTATGATCAGCCACGTGATCAGTGCATGATATCCAAGTGATCAGTGCATGATCATCACGTGATCAGTGTATGATCAGCCACGTGAACAGTGCATGCTCAGTCACGTGATCTGGGCCTGCTGAGCTGCGTGATTACTGTCTGCTCATCTGCTTGACAATTGCCAGCTGAGCTGCACGATTCCTGCCTGTCATCTGCTTGACAATTGCCAGCTGTGCTGCGTAATTCCTGCCTGCTCAGCTGCTTGATTATTGCCAGCTGAGCAGCATGATTCCTCACAGCTGAGTTCCATGATTATTGCCTGCTGACTGTTTGATTCGTGCCTACTCAGCTCTTTGTTTATTGCCTCCAGAGGCACATGATCAGTGTATGATAGCAAACATGATCAGCGCATGATCAGTCACATGATCAGTGCCATTAAGTCACGTGATCACTACATGATAGTCATGTGATCAGTCCATGCTCAGTCACGGTATCAGTGCATGATCAGCCACGTGATCAGTGCATGATCTGTCACAAGATTAGTGTATGATCATCCACGTGATCAGTGCATGGGCAGTCATGTGATCAGTGCATGATATAGACGTGATCAGTGCATGATCAGTCTCGTGATCAGTGCATGATAGCCACGTGATCAGTGCATGATCAGTCACCTGATGGGTGTATGATCATTCACGTGACCTGTACATGGTAGCTACATGATCATTGCATGATCAGCCACGTGAGTAGTGCATGATAGCCACGTGATCACATGCAGATCACGTGATCAGTGCATGATCAGTCATGTGACCAGTACATGTAGCTGCGTGATCATGCATGATCAGCCACGTGAGCAGTGCATGATAGCCACGTGATCAGTGCATGATCAGACACGTGATCAGTGCATGATCAGTCACGTGATCAGTGCATGATCAGCCACGTGATCAGTGCATGATCAGGCACGTGATCAGTGCATGATCAGCCACGTGATCAGTGCATGATAGCCACGTGATCAGTGCATGATCAGTCACGTGATCAGTGCATGATCAGTTACGTGATCAGTGCATGATCAGCCACGTGATCAGTGCATGATCAGCCATGATCAGTGCATGATCAATTACGTGATCAGTGCATGATCAGTCACGTGATCAGTACATGGTAGCCACGTGATCATTGCATGATCAGCCACGTGATCAGTGCATGATAGCCACGTGATCAGTGCATGATAGCCACGTGATCAGTGCATGATCAGTCATGTGATACGTGTGATCAGCCACGTGATCAGTGCATGATATCCACGTGATCAGTGCATGACAGCCACGTGATCAGTGCATGAGAGCCACGGATCAGTGCATGATCAGTCACGTGATACATGTGTGATCAGCCACGTGATCAGTGCATGATGAGCCACGTGATCAGTGCATGATCAATTACGTGATCAGTGCATGATCAGTCACGTGACCAGTACATGGTTGCTACGTGATCGTTGCATGATCAGCCACGTGAGCAGAGCATGATAGCCACGTGATCAGTGCATGATCAGTCACGTGATCAGTACATGATCAGTCACGTGAACAGTGCATGATCATTTACGTGATCTTGCATGATCAGTCACGTGACCAGTATATGGTTGCTACGTGATCATTCCATGACGAGCCACGTGAGCAGTGCATGATAGCCACGTGATGTGTGCATGAGTTACGTGAGCAGAGTATGATCAGCCACGTGATCAGTGCATGAGTGCCACGTGATCAGTGCATGATATGTCACGTGACAGGTGTGTGATCAGCCACGTGAACAGTGCATGTTCAGCCACGTGATCAGTGCATGATAGCCACGTGATCAGTGCATGATCAGTTACGTGAGCAGTGTATGATCAGCCACGTGATCAGTGCATGGTCAGACACGTGAACAGTGTATGATCAGCCACGTGATCAGTGCATGATATCCAAGTGATCAGTGCATGATCATCACGTGATCAGTGTATGATCAGCCACGTGAACAGTGCATGCTCAGTCACGTGATCTGGGCCTGCTGAGCTGCGTGATTACTGTCTGCTCATCTGCTTGACAATTGCCAGCTGAGCTGCACGATTCCTGCCTGTCATCTGCTTGACAATTGCCAGCTGTGCTGCGTAATTCCTGCCTGCTCAGCTGCTTGATTATTGCCAGCTGAGCAGCATGATTCCTCACACCTGAGTTCCATGATTATTGCCTGCTGACTGTTTGATTCGTGCCTACTCAGCTCTTTGTTTATTGCCTCCAGAGGCACATGATCAGTGTATGATAGCAAACATGATCAGCGCATGATCAGTCACATGATCAGCGCCATTAAGTCACGTGATCACTACATGATAGTCATGTGATCAGTCCATGCTCAGTCACGGTATCAGTGCATGATCAGCCACGTGATCAGTGCATGATCTGTCACATGATTAGTGTATGATCATCCACGTGATCAGTGCATGGGCAGTCATGTGATCAGTGCATGATATAGACGTGATCAGTGCATGATCAGTCTCGTGATCAGTGCATGATAGCCACGTGATCAGTGCATGATCAGTCACCTGATGGGTGTATGATCATTCACGTGACCTGTACATGGTAGCTACATGATCATTGCATGATCAGCCACGTGAGTAGTGCATGATAGCCACGTGATCAGTGCATGATCAGTCACGTGATCAGTGCATGATCAGTCATGTGACCAGTACATGGTAGCTGCGTGATCATGCATGATCAGCCACGTGAGCAGTGCATGATAGCCACGTGATCAGTGCATGATCAGTCACGTGATCAGTGCATGATCAGTCACGTGATCAGTGCATGATCAGCCACGTGATCAGTGCATGATCAGTCACGTGATCAGTGCATGATCAGCCACGTGATCAGTGCATGATCAGTCACGTGATCAGTGCATGATCAGCCACGTGATCAGTGCATGATAGCCACGTGATCAGTGCATGATCAGTCACGTGATCAGTGCATGATCAGCCACGTGATCAGTGCATGATCAGCCACGTGATCAGTGCATGATCAGCCACGTGATCAGTGCATGATAGCCACGTGATCAGTGCATGATCAGTCACGTGATCAGTGCATGATCAGTCACGTGATCAGTGCATGATCAGCCACGTGATCAGTGCATGATCAGCCACGTGATCAGTGCATGATAGCCACGTGATCAGTGCATGATCAGTCACGTGATCAGTGCATGATAGCCACGTGATCAGTGCATGATCAGCCACGTGATCAGTGCATGATAGCCACGTGATCAGTGCATGATCAGCCACGTGATCAGTGCATGATCAGTCACGTGATCAGTGCATGATCAGCCACGTGATCAGTGCATGATCAGCCACGTGATCAGTGCATGATCAGCCACGTGATCAGTGCATGATCAATTACGTGATCAGTGCATGATCAGTCACGTGACCAGTACATGGTTGCTACGTGATCGTGCATGATCAGCCACGTGAGCAGTGCATGATAGCCACGTGATCAGTGCATGATCAGTCACGTGATCAGTACATGATCAGTCACGTGAACAGTGCATGATCATTTACGTGATCAGTGCATGATCAGTCACGTGACCAGTATATGGTTGCTACGTGATCATTCCATGACGAGCCACGTGAGCAGTGCATGATAGCCACGTGATGTGTGCATGAGTTACGTGAGCAGAGTATGATCAGCCACGTGATCAGTGCATGATGCCACGTGATCAGTGCATGATATGTCACGTGACAGTGTGTGATCAGCCACGTGATCAGTGCATGTTCAGCCACGTGATCAGTGCATGATAGCCACGTGATCAGTGCATGATCAGTTACGTGAGCAGTGTATGATCAGCCACGTGATCAGTGCATGGTCAGACACGTGAACAGTGTATGATCAGCCACGTGATCAGTGCATGATATCCAAGTGATCAGTGCATGATCATCACGTGATCAGTGTATGATCAGCCACGTGAACAGTGCATGCTCAGTCACGTGATCTGGGCCTGCTGAGCTGCGTGATTACTGTCTGCTCATCTGCTTGACAATTGCCAGCTGAGCTGCACGATTCCTGCCTGTCATCTGCTTGACAATTGCCAGCTGTGCTGCGTAATTCCTGCCTGCTCAGCTGCTTGATTATTGCCAGCTGAGCAGCATGATTCCTCACAGCTGAGTTCCATGATTATTGCCTGCTGACTGTTTGATTCGTGCCTACTCAGCTCTTTGTTTATTGCCTCCAGAGGCACATGATCAGTGTATGATAGCAAACATGATCAGCGCATGATCAGTCACATGATCAGTGCCATTAAGTCACGTGATCACTACATGATAGTCATGTGATCAGTCCATGCTCAGTCACGGTATCAGTGCATGATCAGCCACGTGATCAGTGCATGATCTGTCACAAGATTAGTGCATGATCATCCAC
Organism: Bos javanicus; assembly: GCF_032452875.1. Classification (NCBI taxonomy): domain Eukaryota; kingdom Metazoa; phylum Chordata; class Mammalia; order Artiodactyla; family Bovidae; genus Bos; species Bos javanicus. The sequence continues at coordinate 43,655 of NW_026894760.1, read as the reverse complement.
GTGATCAGTGCATGGGCAGTCATGTGATCAGTGCATGATATAGACGTGATCAGTGCATGATCAGTCTCGTGATCAGTGCATGATAGCCACGTGATCAGTGCATGATCAGTCACCTGATGGGTGTATGATCATTCACGTGACCTGTACATGTAGCTACATGATCATTGCATGATCAGCCACGTGAGTAGTGCATGATAGCCACGTGATCAGTGCATGATCAGTCACGTGATCAGTGCATGATCATGTGACCAGCATGAGCAGCCGTGATCAGTGCATGATCAGCCACGTGATCAGTGCATGATCAGCCACGTGATCAGTGCATGATCAGCCACGTGATCAGTGCATGATCAGTCACGTGATCAGTGCATGATCAGCCACGTGATCAGTGCATGATCAGGCACGTGATCAGTGCATGTCAGCCACGTGATCAGTGCATGATAGCCACGTGATCAGTGCATGATCAGTCACGTGATCAGTGCATGATCAGTTACGTGATCAGTGCATGATCAGCCACGTGATCAGTGCATGATCAGCCACGTGATCAGTGCATGATCAATTACGTGATCAGTGCATGATCAGTCACGTGACCAGTACATGGTAGCTACGTGATCATTGCATGATCAGCCACGTGATCAGTGCATGATAGCCACGTGATCAGTGCATGATAGCCACGTGATCAGTGCATGATCAGTCATGTGATACGTGTGTGATCAGCCACGTGATCAGTGCATGATATCCACGTGATCAGTGCATGACAGCCACGTGATCAGTGCATGAGAGCCACGTGATCAGTGCATGATCAGTCACGTGATACATGTGTGATCAGCCACGTGATCAGTGCATGATGAGCCACGTGATCAGTGCATGATCAATTACGTGATCAGTGCATGATCAGTCACGTGACCAGTACATGGTTGCTACGTGATCGTGCATGATCAGCCACGTGAGCAGTGCATGATAGCCACGTGATCAGTGCATGATCAGTCACGTGATCAGTACATGATCAGTCACGTGAACAGTGCATGATCATTTACGTGATCAGTGCATGATCAGTCACGTGACCAGTATATGGTTGCTACGTGATCATTCCATGACGAGCCACGTGAGCAGTGCATGATAGCCACGTGATGTGTGCATGAGTTACGTGAGCAGAGTATGATCAGCCACGTGATCAGTGCATGAGTGCCACGTGATCAGTGCATGATATGTCACGTGACAGTGTGTGATCAGCCACGTGAACAGTGCATGTTCAGCCACGTGATCAGTGCATGATAGCCACGTGATCAGTGCATGATCAGTTACGTGAGCAGTGCATGATCAGCCACGTGATCAGTGCATGGTCAGACACGTGAACAGTGTATGATCAGCCACGTGATCAGTGCATGATATCCAAGTGATCAGTGCATGATCATCACGTGATCAGTGTATGATCAGCCACGTGAACAGTGCATGCTCAGTCACGTGATCTGGGCCTGCTGAGCTGCGTGATTACTGTCTGCTCATCTGCTTGACAATTGCCAGCTGAGCTGCACGATTCCTGCCTGTCATCTGCTTGACAATTGCCAGCTGTGCTGCGTAATTCCTGCCTGCTCAGCTGCTTGATTATTGCCAGCTGAGCAGCATGATTCCTCACACCTGAGTTCCATGATTATTGCCTGCTGACTGTTTGATTCGTGCCTACTCAGCTCTTTGTTTATTGCCTCCAGAGGCACATGATCAGTGTATGATAGCAAACATGATCAGCGCATGATCAGTCACATGATCAGCGCCATTAAGTCACGTGATCACTACATGATAGTCATGTGATCAGTCCATGCTCAGTCACGGTATCAGTGCATGATCAGCCACGTGATCAGTGCATGATCTGTCACATGATTAGTGTATGATCATCCACGTGATCAGTGCATGGGCAGTCATGTGATCAGTGCATGATATAGACGTGATCAGTGCATGATCAGTCTCGTGATCAGTGCATGATAGCCACGTGATCAGTGCATGATCAGTCACCTGATGGGTGTATGATCATTCACGTGACCTGTACATGGTAGCTACATGATCATTGCATGATCAGCCACGTGAGTAGTGCATGATAGCCACGTGATCAGTGCATGATCAGTCACGTGATCAGTGCATGATCAGTCATGTGACCAGTACATGGTAGCTGCGTGATCATGGCATGATCAGCCACGTGAGCAGTGCATGATAGCCACGTGATCAGTGCATGATCAGACACGTGATCAGTGCATGATCAGTCACGTGATCAGTGCATGATCAGCCACGTGATCAGTGCATGATCAGGCACGTGATCAGTGTATGTCAGCCACGTGATCAGTGCATGATAGCCACGTGATCAGTGCATGATCAGTCACGTGATCAGTGCATGATCAGTCACGTGATCAGTGCATGATCAGCCACGTGATCAGTGCATGATCAGCCACATGATCAGTGCATGATCAATTACGTGATCAGTGCATGATCAGTCACGTGACCAGTACATGGTAGCTACGTGATCATTGCATGATCAGCCACGTGATCAGTGCATGATAGCCACGTGATCAGTGCATGATAGCCACGTGATCAGTGCATGATCAGTCATGTGATACGTGGTGATCAGCCACGTGATCAGTGCATGATATCCACGTGATCAGTGCATGACAGCCACGTGATCAGTGCATGAGCCACGTGATCAGTGCATGATCAGTCACGTGATACATGTGTGATCAGCCACGTGATCAGTGCATGATGAGCCACGTGATCAGTGCAGGATCAATTACGTGATCAGTGCATGATCAGTCACGTGACCAGTACATGGTTGCTACGTGATCGTTGCATGATCAGCCACGTGAGCAGAGCATGATAGCCACGTGATCAGTGCATGATCAGTCACGTGATCAGTACATGATCAGTCACGTGAACAGTGCATGATCATTTACGTGATCTTTGCATGATCAGTCACGTGACCAGTATATGGTAGCTACGTGATCATTCCATGACGAGCCACGTGAGCAGTGCATGATAGCCACGTGATGTGTGCATGAGTTACGTGAGCAGAGTATGATCAGCCACGTGATCAGTGCATGAGTGCCACGTGATCAGTGCATGATATGTCACGTGACAGGTGTGTGATCAGCCACGTGAACAGTGCATGTTCAGCCACGTGATCAGTGCATGATAGCCACGTGATCAGTGCATGATCAGTTACGTGAGCAGTGTATGATCAGCCACGTGATCAGTGCATGGTCAGACACGTGAACAGTGTATGATCAGCCACGTGATCAGTGCATGATATCCAAGTGATCAGTGCATGATCATCACGTGATCAGTGTATGATCAGCCACGTGAACAGTGCATGCTCAGTCACGTGATCTGGGCCTGCTGAGCTGCGTGATTACTGTCTGCTCATCTGCTTGACAATTGCCAGCTGAGCTGCACGATTCCTGCCTGTCATCTGCTTGACAATTGCCAGCTGTGCTGCGTAATTCCTGCCTGCTCAGCTGCTTGATTATTGCCAGCTGAGCAGCATGATTCCTCACACCTGAGTTCCATGATTATTGCCTGCTGACTGTTTGATTCGTGCCTACTCAGCTCTTTGTTTATTGCCTCCAGAGGCACATGATCAGTGTATGATAGCAAACATGATCAGCGCATGATCAGTCACATGATCAGCGCCATTAAGTCACGTGATCACTACATGATAGTCATGTGATCAGTCCATGCTCAGTCACGGTATCAGTGCATGATCAGCCACGTGATCAGTGCATGATCTGTCACATGATTAGTGTATGATCATCCACGTGATCAGTGCATGGGCAGTCATGTGATCAGTGCATGATATAGACGTGATCAGTGCATGATCAGTCTCGTGATCAGTGCATGATAGCCACGTGATCAGTGCATGATCAGTCACCTGATGGGTGTATGATCATTCACGTGACCTGTACATGGTAGCTACATGATCATTGCATGATCAGCCACGTGAGTAGTGCATGATAGCCACGTGATCACTGCATGATCAGTCATGATCAGTGCATGATCAGTCATGTGACCAGTACATGGTAGCTGCGTGATCATGCATGATCAGCCACGTGAGCAGTGCATGATAGCCACGTGATCAGTGCATGATCAGTCACGTGATCAGTGCATGATCAGTCACGTGATCAGTGCATGATCAGCCACGTGATCAGTGCATGATCAGTCACGTGATCAGTGCATGATCAGCCACGTGATCAGTGCATGATCAGCACGTGATCAGTGCATGATCAGCCACGTGATCAGTGCATGATAGCCACGTGATCAGTGCATGATCAGTCACGTGATCAGTGCATGATCAGTTACGTGATCAGTGCATGATCAGCCACGTGATCAGTGCATGATCAGCCACGTGATCAGTGCATGATCAATTACGTGATCAGTGCATGATCAGTCACGTGACCAGTACATGGTAGCTACGTGATCATTGCATGATCAGCCACGTGATCAGTGCATGATAGCCACGTGATCAGTGCATGATAGCCACGTGATCAGTGCATGATCAGTCATGTGATACGTGTGATCAGCCACGTGATCAGTGCATGATATCCACGTGATCAGTGCATGACAGCCACGTGATCAGTGCATGAGAGCCACGTGATCAGTGCATGATCAGTCACGTGATACATGTGTGATCAGCCACGTGATCAGTGCATGATGAGCCACGTGATCAGTGCATGATCAATTACGTGATCAGTGCATGATCAGTCACGTGACCAGTACATGGTTGCTACGTGATCGTTGCATGATCAGCCACGTGAGCAGTGCATGATAGCCACGTGATCAGTGCATGATCAGTCACGTGATCAGTACATGATCAGTCACGTGAACAGTGCATGATCATTTACGTGATCAGTGCATGATCAGTCACGTGACCAGTATATGGTTGCTACGTGATCATTCCATGACGAGCCACGTGAGCAGTGCATGATAGCCACGTGATGTGTGCATGAGTTACGTGAGCAGAGTATGATCAGCCACGTGATCAGTGCATGAGTGCCACGTGATCAGTGCATGATATGTCACGTGACAGGTGTGTGATCAGCCACGTGAACAGTGCATGTTCAGCCACGTGATCAGTGCATGATAGCCACGTGATCAGTGCATGATCAGTTACGTGAGCAGTGTATGATCAGCCACGTGATCAGTGCATGGTCAGACACGTGAACAGTGTATGATCAGCCACGTGATCAGTGCATGATATCCAAGTGATCAGTGCATGATCATCACGTGATCAGTGTATGATCAGCCACGTGAACAGTGCATGCTCAGTCACGTGATCTGGGCCTGCTGAGCTGCGTGATTACTGTCTGCTCATCTGCTTGACAATTGCCAGCTGAGCTGCACGATTCCTGCCTGTCATCTGCTTGACAATTGCCAGCTGTGCTGCGTAATTCCTGCCTGCTCAGCTGCTTGATTATTGCCAGCTGAGCAGCATGATTCCTCACACCTGAGTTCCATGATTATTGCCTGCTGACTGTTTGATTCGTGCCTACTCAGCTCTTTGTTTATTGCCTCCAGAGGCACATGATCAGTGTATGATAGCAAACATGATCAGCGCATGATCAGTCACATGATCAGCGCCATTAAGTCACGTGATCACTACATGATAGTCATGTGATCAGTCCATGCTCAGTCACGGTATCAGTGCATGATCAGCCACGTGATCAGTGCATGATCTGTCACAAGATTAGTGTATGATCATCCACGTGATCAGTGCATGGGCAGTCATGTGATCAGTGCATGATATAGACGTGATCAGTGCATGATCAGTCTCGTGATCAGTGCATGATAGCCACGTGATCAGTGCATGATCAGTCACCTGATGGGTGTATGATCATTCACGTGACCTGTACATGGTAGCTACATGATCATTGCATGATCAGCCACGTGAGTAGTGCATGATAGCCACGTGATCACTGCATGATCAGTCACGTGATCAGTGCATGATCAGTCATGTGACCAGTACATGGTAGCTGCGTGATCATGGCATGATCAGCCACGTGAGCAGTGCATGATAGCCACGTGATCAGTGCATGATCAGACACGTGATCAGTGCATGATCAGTCACGTGATCAGTGCATGATCAGCCACGTGATCAGTGCATGATCAGGCACGTGATCAGTGTATGTCAGCCACGTGATCAGTGCATGATAGCCACGTGATCAGTGCATGATCAGTCACGTGATCAGTGCATGATCAGTTATGTGATCAGTGCATGATCAGCCACGTGATCAGTGCATGATCAGCCACATGATCAGTGCATGATCAATTACGTGATCAGTGCATGATCAGTCACGTGACCAGTACATGGTAGCTACGTGATCATTGCATGATCAGCCACGTGATCAGTGCATGATAGCCACGTGATCAGTGCATGATAGCCACGTGATCAGTGCATGATCAGTCATGTGATACGTGTGTGATCAGCCACGTGATCAGTGCATGATATCCACGTGATCAGTGCATGACAGCCACGTGATCAGTGCATGAGAGCCACGTGATCAGTGCATGATCAGTCACGTGATACATGTGTGATCAGCCACGTGATCAGTGCATGATGAGCCACGTGATCAGTGCATGATCAATTACGTGATCAGTGCATGATCAGTCACGTGACCAGTACATGGTTGCTACGTGATCGTTGCATGATCAGCCACGTGAGCAGAGCATGATAGCCACGTGATCAGTGCATGATCAGTCACGTGATCAGTACATGATCAGTCACGTGAACAGTGCATGATCATTTACGTGATCTTGCATGATCAGTCACGTGACCAGTATATGGTTGCTACGTGATCATTCCATGACGAGCCACGTGAGCAGTGCATGATAGCCACGTGATGTGTGCATGAGTTACGTGAGCAGAGTATGATCAGCCACGTGATCAGTGCATGAGTGCCACGTGATCAGTGCATGATATGTCACGTGACAGGTGTGTGATCAGCCACGTGAACAGTGCATGTTCAGCCACGTGATCAGTGCATGATAGCCACGTGATCAGTGCATGATCAGTTACGTGAGCAGTGTATGATCAGCCACGTGATCAGTGCATGGTCAGACACGTGAACAGTGTATGATCAGCCACGTGATCAGTGCATGATATCCAAGTGATCAGTGCATGATCATCACGTGATCAGTGTATGATCAGCCACGTGAACAGTGCATGCTCAGTCACGTGATCTGGGCCTGCTGAGCTGCGTGATTACTGTCTGCTCATCTGCTTGACAATTGCCAGCTGAGCTGCACGATTCCTGCCTGTCATCTGCTTGACAATTGCCAGCTGTGCTGCGTAATTCCTGCCTGCTCAGCTGCTTGATTATTGCCAGCTGAGCAGCATGATTCCTCACACCTGAGTTCCATGATTATTGCCTGCTGACTGTTTGATTCGTGCCTACTCAGCTCTTTGTTTATTGCCTCCAGAGGCACATGATCAGTGTATGATAGCAAACATGATCAGCGCATGATCAGTCACATGATCAGCGCCATTAAGTCACGTGATCACTACATGATAGTCATGTGATCAGTCCATGCTCAGTCACGGTATCAGTGCATGATCAGCCACGTGATCAGTGCATGATCTGTCACAAGATTAGTGTATGATCATCCACGTGATCAGTGCATGGGCAGTCATGTGATCAGTGCATGATATAGACGAATCAGTGCATGATCAGTCTCGTGATCAGTGCATGATAGCCACGTGATCAGTGCATGATCAGTCACCTGATGGGTGTATGATCATTCACGTGACCTGTACATGGTAGCTACATGATCATTGCATGATCAGCCACGTGAGTAGTGCATGATAGCCACGTGATCAGTGCATGATCAGTCACGTGATCAGTGCATGATCAGTCATGTGACCAGTACATGGTAGCTGCGTGATCATGGCATGATCAGCCACGTGAGCAGTGCATGATAGCCACGTGATCAGTGCATGATCAGTCACGTGATCAGTGCATGATCAGTCACGTGATCAGTGCATGATCAGCCACGTGATCAGTGCATGATCAGTCACGTGATCAGTGCATGATCAGCCACGTGATCAGTGCATGATCAGCCACGTGATCAGTGCATGATCAGCCACGTGATCAGTGCATGATAGCCACGTGATCAGTGCATGATCAGTCACGTGATCAGTGCATGATCAGTCACGTGATCAGTGCATGATCAGCCACGTGATCAGTGCATGATCAGCCACGTGATCAGTGCATGATCAATTACGTGATCAGTGCATGATCAGTCACGTGACCAGTACATGGTAGCTACGTGATCATTGCATGATCAGCCACGTGATCAGTGCATGATAGCCACGTGATCAGTGCATGATAGCCACGTGATCAGTGCATGATCAGTCACGTGATACGTGCATGATCAGCCACGTGATCAGTGCATGATATCCACGTGATCAGTGCATGACAGCCACGTGATCAGTGCATGAGAGCCACGTGATCAGTGCATGATCAGTCACGTGATACATGTGTGATCAGCCACGTGATCAGTGCATGATGAGCCACGTGATCAGTGCATGATCAATTACGTGATCAGTGCATGATCAGTCACGTGACCAGTACATGGTTGCTACGTGATCGTTGCATGATCAGCCACGTGAGCAGAGCATGATAGCCACGTGATCAGTGCATGATCAGTCACGTGATCAGTACATGATCAGTCACGTGAACAGTGCATGATCATTTACGTGATCTTTGCATGATCAGTCACGTGACCAGTATATGGGCTACGTGATCATTCCATGACGAGCCACGTGAGCAGTGCATGATAGCCACGTGATGTGTGCATGAGTTACGTGAGCAGAGTATGATCAGCCACGTGATCAGTGCATGAGTGCCACGTGATCAGTGCATGATATGTCACGTGACAGGTGTGTGATCAGCCACGTGAACAGTGCATGATCAGCCACGTGATCAGTGCATGATAGCCACGTGATCAGTGCATGATCAGTTACGTGAGCAGTGTATGATCAGCCACGTGATCAGTGCATGGTCAGACACGTGAACAGTGCATGATCAGCCACGTGATCAGTGCATGATATCCAAGTGATCAGTGCATGATCATCACGTGATCAGTGTATGATCAGCCACGTGAACAGTGCATGCTCAGTCACGTGATCTGGGCCTGCTGAGCTGCGTGATTACTGTCTGCTCATCTGCTTGACAATTGCCAGCTGAGCTGCACGATTCCTGCCTGCTCATTGCTTGATTATTGCCAGCTGAGCAGCATGATTCCTCACACCTGAGTTCCATGATTATTGCCTGCTGACTGTTTGATTCGTGCCTACTCAGCTCTTTGTTTATTGCCTCCAGAGGCACATGATCAGTGTATGATAGCAAACATGATCAGCGCATGATCAGTCACATGATCAGCGCCATTAAGTCACGTGATCACTACATGATAGTCATGTGATCAGTCCATGCTCAGTCACGGTATCAGTGCATGATCAGCCACGTGATCAGTGCATGATCTGTCACAAGATTAGTGTATGATCATCCACGTGATCAGTGCATGGGCAGTCATGTGATCAGTGCATGATATAGACGTGATCAGTGCATGATCAGTCTCGTGATCAGTGCATGATAGCCACGTGATCAGTGCATGATCAGTCACCTGATGAGTGTATGATCAGTTCACGTGACCATGACATGGTAGCTACATGATCATTGCATGATCAGCCACGTGAGTAGTGCATGATAGCCACGTGATCAGTGCATGATCAGTCACGTGATCAGTGCATGATCAGTCATGTGACCAGTACATGTAGCTGCGTGATCATGGCATGATCAGCCACGTGATCAGTGCATGATAGCCACGTGATCAGTGCATGATCAGACACGTGATCAGTGCATGATCAGTCACGTGATCAGTGCATGATCAGCCACGTGATCAGTGCATGATCAGCACGTGATCAGTGCATGTCAGCCACGTGATCAGTGCATGATCAGCCACGTGATCAGTGCATGATCAGTCACGTGATCAGTGCATGATCAGCCACGTGATCAGTGCATGATCAGCCACGTGATCAGTGCATGATCAGCCACATGATCAGTGCATGATCAGTCACGTGATGCAGATCAGTCACGTGATCAGCACTAGCACGTGATCAGTGCATGATCAGCCACGTGATCAGTGCATGATAGCCACGTGATCAGTGCATGATAGCCACGTGATCAGTGCATGATCAGTCATGTGATAGTGTGATCAGCCACGTGATCAGTGCATGATATCCACGTGATCAGTGCATGACAGCCACGTGATCAGTGCATGAGAGCCACGTGATCAGTGCATGATCAGTCACGTGATACATGTGTGATCAGCCACGTGATCAGTGCATGATGAGCCACGTGATCAGTGCAGGATCAATTACGTGATCAGTGCATGATCAGTCACGTGACCAGTACATGGTTGCTACGTGATCGTTGCATGATCAGCCACGTGAGCAGAGCATGATAGCCACGTGATCAGTGCATGATCAGTCACGTGATCAGTACATGATCAGTCACGTGAACAGTGCATGATCATTTACGTGATCAGTGCATGATCAGTCACGTGACCAGTATATGGTTGCTACGTGATCATTCCATGACGAGCCACGTGAGCAGTGCATGATAGCCACGTGATGTGTGCATGAGTTACGTGAGCAGAGTATGATCAGCCACGTGATCAGTGCATGAGTGCCACGTGATCAGTGCATGATATGTCACGTGACAGGTGTGTGATCAGCCACGTGAACAGTGCATGTTCAGCCACGTGATCAGTGCATGATAGCCACGTGATCAGTGCATGATCAGTTACGTGAGCAGTGTATGATCAGCCACGTGATCAGTGCATGGTCAGACACGTGAACAGTGTATGATCAGCCACGTGATCAGTGCATGATATCCAAGTGATCAGTGCATGATCATCACGTGATCAGTGTATGATCAGCCACGTGAACAGTGCATGCTCAGTCACGTGATCTGGGCCTGCTGAGCTGCGTGATTACTGTCTGCTCATCTGCTTGACAATTGCCAGCTGAGCTGCACGATTCCTGCCTGTCATCTGCTTGACAATTGCCAGCTGTGCTGCGTAATTCCTGCCTGCTCAGCTGCTTGATTATTGCCAGCTGAGCAGCATGATTCCTCACACCTGAGTTCCATGATTATTGCCTGCTGACTGTTTGATTCGTGCCTACTCAGCTCTTTGTTTATTGCCTCCAGAGGCACATGATCAGTGTATGATAGCAAACATGATCAGCGCATGATCAGTCACATGATCAGCGCCATTAAGTCACGTGATCACTACATGATAGTCATGTGATCAGTCCATGCTCAGTCACGGTATCAGTGCATGATCAGCCACGTGATCAGTGCATGATCTGTCACAAGATTAGTGTATGATCATCCACGTGATCAGTGCATGGGCAGTCATGTGATCAGTGCATGATATAGACGTGATCAGTGCATGATCAGTCTCGTGATCAGTGCATGATAGCCACGTGATCAGTGCATGATCAGTCACCTGATGGGTGTATGATCATTCACGTGACCTGTACATGGTAGCTACATGATCATTGCATGATCAGCCACGTGAGTAGTGCATGATAGCCACGTGATCACTGCATGATCAGTCACGTGATCAGTGCATGATCAGTCATGTGACCAGTACATGGTAGCTGCGTGATCATGGCATGATCAGCCACGTGAGCAGTGCATGATAGCCACGTGATCAGTGCATGATCAGACACGTGATCAGTGCATGATCAGTCACGTGATCAGTGCATGATCAGCCACGTGATCAGTGCATGATCAGGCACGTGATCAGTGCGTCAGCCACGTGATCAGTGCATGATAGCCACGTGATCAGTGCATGATCAGTCACGTGATCAGTGCATGATCAGTCACGTGATCAGTGCATGATCAGCCACGTGATCAGTGCATGATCAGCCACGTGATCAGTGCATGATCAATTACGTGATCAGTGCATGATCAGTCACGTGACCAGTACATGGTAGCTACGTGATCATTGCATGATCAGCCACGTGATCAGTGCATGATAGCCACGTGATCAGTGCATGATAGCCACGTGATCAGTGCATGATCAGTCATGTGATACGTGTGTGATCAGCCACGTGATCAGTGCATGATATCCACGTGATCAGTGCATGACAGCCACGTGATCAGTGCATGAGAGCCACGTGATCAGTGCATGATCAGTCACGTGATCATGTGTGATCAGCCACGTGATCAGTGCATGATGAGCCACGTGATCAGTGCATGATCAATTACGTGATCAGTGCATGATCAGTCACGTGACCAGTACATGGTTGCTACGTGATCGTTGCATGATCAGCCACGTGAGCAGAGCATGATAGCCACGTGATCAGTGCATGATCAGTCACGTGATCAGCATGATCAGTCACGTGAACAGTGCATGATCATTTACGTGATCAGTGCATGATCAGTCACGTGACCAGTATATGGTTGCTACGTGATCATTCCATGACGAGCCACGTGAGCAGTGCATGATAGCCACGTGATGTGTGCATGAGTTACGTGAGCAGAGTATGATCAGCCACGTGATCAGTGCATGAGTGCCACGTGATCAGTGCATGATATGTCACGTGACAGGTGTGTGATCAGCCACGTGAACAGTGCATGTTCAGCCACGTGATCAGTGCATGATAGCCACGTGATCAGTGCATGATCAGTTACGTGAGCAGTGTATGATCAGCCACGTGATCAGTGCATGGTCAGACACGTGAACAGTGTATGATCAGCCACGTGATCAGTGCATGATATCCAAGTGATCAGTGCATGATCATCACGTGATCAGTGTATGATCAGCCACGTGAACAGTGCATGCTCAGTCACGTGATCTGGGCCTGCTGAGCTGCGTGATTACTGTCTGCTCATCTGCTTGACAATTGCCAGCTGAGCTGCACGATTCCTGCCTGTCATCTGCTTGACAATTGCCAGCTGCGTAATTCCTGCCTGCTCAGCTGCTTGATTATTGCCAGCTGAGCAGCATGATTCCTCACACCTGAGTTCCATGATTATTGCCTGCTGACTGTTTGATTCGTGCCTACTCAGCTCTTTGTTTATTGCCTCCAGAGGCACATGATCAGTGTATGATAGCAAACATGATCAGCGCATGATCAGTCACATGATCAGCGCCATTAAGTCACGTGATCACTACATGATAGTCATGTGATCAGTCCATGCTCAGTCACGGTATCAGTGCATGATCAGCCACGTGATCAGTGCATGATCTGTCACAAGATTAGTGTATGATCATCCACGTGATCAGTGCACGGGCAGTCATGTGATCAGTGCATGATATAGACGTGAACAGTGCATGATCAGTCTCGTGATCAGTGCATGATAGCCACGTGATCAGTGCATGATCAGTCACCTGATGGGTGTATGATCATTCACGTGACCTGTACATGGTAGCTACATGATCATTGCATGATCAGCCACGTGAGTAGTTCATGATAGCCACGTGATCACTGCATGATCAGTCACGTGATCAGTGCATGATCAGTCATGTGACCAGTACATGGTAGCTGCGTGATCATGGCATGATCAGCCACGTGAGCAGTGCATGATAGCCACGTGATCAGTGCATGATCACACGTGATCAGTGCATGATCAGTCACGTGATCAGTGCATGATCAGCCACGTGATCAGTGCATGATCAGTCACGTGATCAGTGCATGATCAGCCACGTGATCAGTGCATGATCAGTCACGTGATCAGTGCATGATCAGCCACGTGATCAGTGCATGATAGCCACGTGATCAGTGCATGATCAGTCACGTGATCAGTGCATGATCAGTACGTGATCAGTGCATGATCAGCCACGTGATCAGTGCATGATCAGCCACGTGATCAGTGCATGATCAGCCACGTGATCAGTGCATGATCAGTCACGTGATCAGTGCATGGTAGCTACGTGATCATTGCATGATCAGCCACGTGATCAGTGCATGATAGCCACGTGATCAGTGCATGATAGCCACGTGATCAGTGCATGATCAGTCATGTGATAGTGTGTGATCAGCCACGTGATCAGTGCATGATATCCACGTGATCAGTGCATGACAGCCACGTGATCAGTGCATGAGAGCCACGTGATCAGTGCATGATCAGTCACGTGATACATGTGTGATCAGCCACGTGATCAGTGCATGATGAGCCACGTGATCAGTGCAGGATCAATTACGTGATCAGTGCATGATCAGTCACGTGACCAGTACATGGTTGCTACGTGATCGTTGCATGATCAGCCACGTGAGCAGAGCATGATAGCCACGTGATCAGTGCATGATCAGTCACGTGATCAGTACATGATCAGTCACGTGAACAGTGCATGATCATTTACGTGATCTTTGCATGATCAGTCACGTGACCAGTATATGGTTGCTACGTGATCATTCCATGACGAGCCACGTGAGCAGTGCATGATAGCCACGTGATGTGTGCATGAGTTACGTGAGCAGAGTATGATCAGCCACGTGATCAGTGCATGAGTGCCACGTGATCAGTGCATGATATGTCACGTGACAGGTGTGTGATCAGCCACGTGAACAGTGCATGTTCAGCCACGTGATCAGTGCATGATAGCCACGTGATCAGTGCATGATCAGTTACGTGAGCAGTGTATGATCAGCCACGTGATCAGTGCATGGTCAGACACGTGATCAGTGTATGATCAGCCACGTGATCAGTGCATGATATCCACGTGATCAGTGCATGATCATCACGTGATCAGTGTATGATCAGCCACGTGAACAGTGCATGCTCAGTCACGTGATCTGGGCCTGCTGAGCTGCGTGATTACTGTCTGCTCATCTGCTTGACAATTGCCAGCTGAGCTGCATAATTCCTGCCTGCTCAGCTGCTTGATTATTGCCAGCTGAGCAGCATGATTCCTCACACCTGAGTTCCATGATTATTGCCTGCTGACTGTTTGATTCGTGCCTACTCAGCTCTTTGTTTATTGCCTCCAGAGGCACATGATCAGTGTATGATAGCAAACATGATCAGCGCATGATCAGTCACATGATCAGCGCCATTAAGTCACGTGATCACTACATGATAGTCATGTGATCAGTCCATGCTCAGTCACGGTATCAGTGCATGATCAGCCACGTGATCAGTGCATGATCTGTCACAAGATTAGTGTATGATCATCCACGTGATCAGTGCATGGGCAGTCATGTGATCAGTGCATGATATAGACGTGATCAGTGCATGATCAGTCTCGTGATCAGTGCATGATAGCCACGTGATCAGTGCATGATCAGTCACCTGATGGGTGTATGATCATTCACGTGACCTGTACATGGTAGCTACATGATCATTGCATGATCAGCCACGTGAGTAGTGCATGATAGCCACGTGATCACTGCATGATCAGTCACGTGATCAGTGCATGATCAGTCATGTGACCAGTACATGGTAGCTGCGTGATCATGGCATGATCAGCCACGTGAGCAGTGCATGATAGCCACGTGATCAGTGCATGATCAGACACGTGATCAGTGCATGATCAGTCACGTGATCAGTGCATGATCAGCCACGTGATCAGTGCATGATCAGTGCACGTGATCAGTGTATGTCAGCCACGTGATCAGTGCATGATAGCCACGTGATCAGTGCATGATCAGTCACGTGATCAGTGCATGATCAGTCACGTGATCAGTGCATGATCAGCCACGTGATCAGTGCATGATCAGCCACGTGATCAGTGCATGATCAATTACGTGATCAGTGCATGATCAGTCACGTGATCAGTGCATGGTAGCTACGTGATCATTGCATGATCAGCCACGTGATCAGTGCATGATAGCCACGTGATCAGTGCATGATCAGCCACGTGATCAGTGCATGATCAGTCATGTGATACGTGCATGATCAGCCACGTGATCAGTGCATGATAGCCACGTGATCAGTGCATGATCAGCCACGTGATCAGTGCATGAGAGCCACGTGATCAGTGCATGATCAGTCACGTGATCAGTGCATGCATCAGCACGTGATCAGTGCATGATCAGCACGTGATCAGTGCATGATAGCCACGTGATCAGTGCATGATCAGAGCACGTGATCAGTGCATGATCAGCCACGTGATCAGTGCATGATCAGCCACGTGATCAGCATGATCAGTCACGTGATCAGTGCATGATCAGCCACGTGATCAGTGCATGATCAGTCACGTGATCAGTGCATGATCAGCCACGTGATCAGTGCATGATAGCCACGTGATCAGTGCATGATCAGTCACGTGATCAGTGCATGATCACGTGATCAGTGCATGATCAGCCACGTGATCAGTGCATGATCAGCCACGTGATCAGTGCATGATCAATTACGTGATCAGTGCATGATCAGTCACGTGATCAGTGCATGATAGCACGTGATCAGTGCATGATCAGCCACGTGATCAGTGCATGATAGCCACGTGATCAGTGCATGATAGCCACGTGATCAGTGCATGATCAGTCATGTGATACGTGCATGATCAGCCACGTGATCAGTGCATGATATCCACGTGATCAGTGCATGACAGCCACGTGATCAGTGCATGAGAGCCACGTGATCAGTGCATGATCAGTCACGTGATACATGTGTGATCAGCCACGTGATCAGTGCATGATGAGCCACGTGATCAGTGCAGGATCAATTACGTGATCAGTGCATGATCAGTCACGTGACCAGTACATGGTTGCTACGTGATCGTTGCATGATCAGCCACGTGAGCAGAGCATGATAGCCACGTGATCAGTGCATGATCAGTCACGTGATCAGTACATGATCAGTCACGTGAACAGTGCATGATCATTTACGTGATCAGTGCATGATCAGTCACGTGACCAGTATATGGTAGCTACGTGATCATTCCATGACGAGCCACGTGAGCAGTGCATGATAGCCACGTGATGTGTGCATGAGTTACGTGAGCAGAGTATGATCAGCCACGTGATCAGTGCATGAGTGCCACGTGATCAGTGCATGATATGTCACGTGACAGGTGTGTGATCAGCCACGTGAACAGTGCATGTTCAGCCACGTGATCAGTGCATGATAGCCACGTGATCAGTGCATGATCAGTTACGTGAGCAGTGTATGATCAGCCACGTGATCAGTGCATGGTCAGACACGTGAACAGTGTATGATCAGCCACGTGATCAGTGCATGATATCCAAGTGATCAGTGCATGATCATCACGTGATCAGTGTATGATCAGCCACGTGAACAGTGCATGCTCAGTCACGTGATCTGGGCCTGCTGAGCTGCGTGATTACTGTCTGCTCATCTGCTTGACAATTGCCAGCTGAGCTGCACGATTCCTGCCTGTCATCTGCTTGACAATTGCCAGCTGTGCTGCGTAATTCCTGCCTGCTCAGCTGCTTGATTATTGCCAGCTGAGCAGCATGATTCCTCACAGCTGAGTTCCATGATTATTGCCTGCTGACTGTTTGATTCGTGCCTACTCAGCTCTTTGTTTATTGCCTCCAGAGGCACATGATCAGTGTATGATAGCAAACATGATCAGCGCATGATCAGTCACATGATCAGCGCCATTAAGTCACGTGATCACTACATGATAGTCATGTGATCAGTCCATGCTCAGTCACGGTATCAGTGCATGATCAGCCACGTGATCAGTGCATGATCTGTCACATGATTAGTGTATGATCATCCACGTGATCAGTGCATGGGCAGTCATGTGATCAGTGCATGATATAGACGTGATCAGTGCATGATCAGTCTCGTGATCAGTGCATGATAGCCACGTGATCAGTGCATGATCAGTCACCTGATGGGTGTATGATCATTCACGTGACCTGTACATGGTAGCTACATGATCATTGCATGATCAGCCACGTGAGTAGTGCATGATAGCCACGTGATCACTGCATGATCAGTCACGTGATCAGTGCATGATCAGTCATGTGACCAGTACATGGTAGCTGCGTGATCATGCATGATCAGCCACGTGAGCAGTGCATGATAGCCACGTGATCAGTGCATGATCAGCCACGTGATCAGTGCATGATCAGTCACGTGATCAGTGCATGATCAGCCACGTGATCAGTGCATGATCAGGCACGTGATCAGTGTATGTCAGCCACGTGATCAGTGCATGATAGCCACGTGATCAGTGCATGATCAGTCACGTGATCAGTGCATGATCAGTCATGTGATCAGTGCATGATCAGCCACGTGATCAGTGCATGATCAGCCACGTGATCAGTGCATGATCAATTACGTGATCAGTGCATGATCAGTCACGTGACCAGCATGGACGTGATCATTGCATGATCAGCCACGTGATCAGTGCATGATAGCCACGTGATCAGTGCATGATAGCCACGTGATCAGTGCATGATCAGTCACGTGATCAGTGCATGATCAGCCACGTGATCAGTGCATGATCAGCCACGTGATCAGTGCATGATGAGCCACGTGATCAGTGCATGATCAATTACGTGATCAGTGCATGATCAGTCACGTGACCAGTACATGGTTGCTACGTGATCGTGCATGATCAGCCACGTGAGCAGTGCATGATAGCCACGTGATCAGTGCATGATCAGTCACGTGATCAGTACATGATCAGTCACGTGAACAGTGCATGATCATTTACGTGATCTGCATGATCAGTCACGTGACCAGTATATGGTTGCACGTGATCATTCCATGACGAGCCACGTGAGCAGTGCATGATAGCCACGTGATGTGTGCATGAGTTACGTGAGCAGAGTATGATCAGCCACGTGATCAGTGCATGAGTGCCACGTGATCAGTGCATGATATGTCACGTGACAGGTGTGTGATCAGCCACGTGAACAGTGCATGTTCAGCCACGTGATCAGTGCATGATAGCCACGTGATCAGTGCATGATCAGTTACGTGAGCAGTGTATGATCAGCCACGTGATCAGTGCATGGTCAGACACGTGAACAGTGTATGATCAGCCACGTGATCAGTGCATGATATCCAAGTGATCAGTGCATGATCATCACGTGATCAGTGTATGATCAGCCACGTGAACAGTGCATGCTCAGTCACGTGATCTGGGCCTGCTGAGCTGCGTGATTACTGTCTGCTCATCTGCTTGACAATTGCCAGCTGAGCTGCACGATTCCTGCCTGTCATCTGCTTGACAATTGCCAGCTGTGCTGCGTAATTCCTGCCTGCTCAGCTGCTTGATTATTGCCAGCTGAGCAGCATGATTCCTCACACCTGAGTTCCATGATTATTGCCTGCTGACTGTTTGATTCGTGCCTACTCAGCTCTTTGTTTATTGCCTCCAGAGGCACATGATCAGTGTATGATAGCAAACATGATCAGCGCATGATCAGTCACATGATCAGCGCCATTAAGTCACGTGATCACTACATGATAGTCATGTGATCAGTCCATGCTCAGTCACGGTATCAGTGCATGATCAGCCACGTGATCAGTGCATGATCTGTCACAAGATTAGTGTATGATCATCCACGTGATCAGTGCATGGGCAGTCATGTGATCAGTGCATGATATAGACGTGATCAGTGCATGATCAGTCTCGTGATCAGTGCATGATAGCCACGTGATCAGTGCATGATCAGTCACCTGATGGGTGTATGATCATTCACGTGACCTGTACATGGTAGCTACATGATCATTGCATGATCAGCCACGTGAGTAGTGCATGATAGCCACGTGATCACTGCATGATCAGTCACGTGATCAGTGCATGATCAGTCATGTGACCAGTACATGGTAGCTGCGTGATCATGCATGATCAGCCACGTGAGCAGTGCATGATAGCCACGTGATCAGTGCATGATCAGACACGTGATCAGTGCATGATCAGTCACGTGATCAGTGCATGATCAGCCACGTGATCAGTGCATGATCAGCACGTGATCAGTGTATGTCAGCCACGTGATCAGTGCATGATAGCCACGTGATCAGTGCATGATCAGTCACGTGATCAGTGCATGATCAGTCACGTGATCAGTGCATGATCAGCCACGTGATCAGTGCATGATCAGCCACGTGATCAGTGCATGATCAATTACGTGATCAGTGCATGATCAGTCACGTGATCAGTGCATGGTAGCTACGTGATCATTGCATGATCAGCCACGTGATCAGTGCATGATAGCCACGTGATCAGTGCATGATCAGCCACGTGATCAGTGCATGATCAGTCACGTGATCAGTGCAGATCAGCCACGTGATCAGTGCATGATATCCACGTGATCAGTGCATGATAGCCACGTGATCAGTGCATGAGAGCCACGTGATCAGTGCATGATCAGTCACGTGATCATGTGATCAGCCACGTGATCAGTGCATGATCAGCCACGTGATCAGTGCATGATCAACGTGATCAGTGCATGATCAGTCACGTGATCAGTGCATGGATCAGCACGTGATCAGTGCATGATCAGCCACGTGATCAGTGCATGATCAGCCACGTGATCAGTGCATGATCAGTCACGTGATCAGTGCATGATCAGTCACGTGATCAGTGCATGATCAGTCACGTGATCAGTGCATGATCAGCCACGTGATCAGTGCATGATCAGCCACGTGATCAGTGCATGATCAGCCACGTGATCAGTGCATGATCAGTCACGTGATCAGTGCATGATAGCCACGTGATCAGTGCATGATCAGCCACGTGATCAGTGCATGATAGCCACGTGATCAGTGCATGATAGCCACGTGATCAGTGCATGATCAGCACGTGATACGCATGATCAGCCACGTGATCAGTGCATGATAGCCACGTGATCAGTGCATGATCAGCCACGTGATCAGTGCATGATCAGCCACGTGATCAGTGCATGATCAGTCACGTGATCAGTGCATGATCAGCCACGTGATCAGTGCATGATCAGCCACGTGATCAGTGCATGATCAATACGTGATCAGTGCATGATCAGTCACGTGCAGTACATATGGTTGCGTGATCATTGCATGATCAGCCACGTGATCAGTGCATGATAGCCACGTGATGTGTGCATGAGTTCACGTGATCAGAGGCTGACAGCCATGATCATGAGTTCCACGTGATCAGTGCATGATAGTCACGTGATCAGTGCATGATCAGCCACGTGATCAGTGCATGATCAGCCACGTGATCAGTGCATGATAGCCACGTGATCAGTGCATGATCAGTCACGTGATCAGTGCATGATCAGCCACGTGATCAGTGCATGATCAGACACGTGATCAGTGCATGATCAGCCACGTGATCAGTGCATGATAGCCACGTGATCAGTGCATGATCATCACGTGATCAGTGCATGATCAGTCACGTGATCAGTGCATGGTAGCACGTGATCATGCATGATCAGCCACGTGATCAGTGCATGATAGCCACGTGATCAGTGCATGATCAGTCACGTGATCAGTGCATGATCAGTCACGTGATCAGTGCATGATCAGCCACGATCAGTGCATGATCAGTCACGTGATCAGTGCATGATCAGCCACGTGATCAGTGCATGATCAGCCACGTGATCAGTGCATGATCAGCCACGTGATCAGCATGATAGCCATGATCAGCATGATCAGTCAGATCAGTGCATCAGCACGTGATCAGTGCATGATCAGCCACGTGATCAGTGCATGATCAGCCACGTGATCAGTGCATGATCCACGTGATCAGTGCATGATCAGTCACGTGATCAGTGCATGGTAGCCACGTGATCAGTGCATGATCAGCCACGTGATCAGTGCATGATAGCCACGTGATCAGTGCATGATAGCCACGTGATCAGTGCATGATCAGTCATGTGATACGCAGTGTGATCAGCCATCAGTGCATGATATCCACGTGATCAGTGCATGATCAGCCACGTGATCAGTGCATGAGAGCCACGTGATCAGTGCATGATCAGTCACGTGATCATGTGTGATCAGCCACGTGATCAGTGCATGATGAGCCACGTGATCAGTGCATGATCAATCACGTGATCAGTGCATGATCAGTCACGTGACCAGTACATGGTTAGCACGTGATCGTTGCATGATCAGCCACGTGAGCAGTGCATGATAGCCACGTGATCAGTGCATGATCAGTCACGTGATCAGTGCATGATCAGTCACGTGAACAGTGCATGATCATTTACGTGATCAGTGCATGATCAGTCACGTGACCAGTATATGGTAGCTACGTGATCATTCATGACAGCCACGTGAGCAGTGCATGATAGCCACGTGATGTGTGCATGAGTTACGTGAGCAGTGTATGATCAGCCACGTGATCAGTGCATGTTCAGCCACGTGATCAGTGCATGATAGCCACGTGATCAGTGCATGATCAGTTACGTGAGCAGTGTATGATCAGCCACGTGATCAGTGCATGGTCAGACACGTGAACAGTGTATGATCAGCCACGTGATCAGTGCATGATATCCAAGTGATCAGTGCATGATCATCACGTGATCAGTGTATGATCAGCCACGTGAACAGTGCATGCTCAGTCACGTGATCTGGGCCTGCTGAGCTGCGTGATTACTGTCTGCTCATCTGCTTGACAATTGCCAGCTGAGCTGCACGATTCCTGCCTGTCATCTGCTTGACAATTGCCAGCTGTGCTGCGTAATTCCTGCCTGCTCAGCTGCTTGATTATTGCCAGCTGAGCAGCATGATTCCTCACACCTGAGTTCCATGATTATTGCCTGCTGACTGTTTGATTCGTGCCTACTCAGCTCTTTGTTTATTGCCTCCAGAGGCACATGATCAGTGTATGATAGCAAACATGATCAGCGCATGATCAGTCACATGATCAGCGCCATTAAGTCACGTGATCACTACATGATAGTCATGTGATCAGTCCATGCTCAGTCACGGTATCAGTGCATGATCAGCCACGTGATCAGTGCATGATCTGTCACATGATTAGTGTATGATCATCCACGTGATCAGTGCAGCAGTCATGTGATCAGTGCATGATATAGACGTGATCAGTGCATGATCAGTCTCGTGATCAGTGCATGATAGCCACGTGATCAGTGCATGATCAGTCACCTGATGGGTGTATGATCATTCACGTGACCTGTACATGGTAGCTACATGATCAGTGCATGATCAGCCACGTGATCAGTGCATGATCAGCCACGTGATCAGTGCATGATCAGCCACGTGATCAGTGCATGATAGCCACGTGATCAGTGCATGATCAGTCACGTGATCAGTGCATGATCAGTCACGTGATCAGTGCATGATCAGCCACGTGATCAGTGCATGATCAGCCACGTGATCAGTGCATGATCAGTCACGTGATCAGTGCATGATCAGTCACGTGATCAGTACATGGTAGCTACGTGATCATTGCATGATCAGCCACGTGATCAGTGCATGATAGCCACGTGATCAGTGCATGATAGCCACGTGATCAGTGCATGATCAGTCATGTGATACGGTGTGATCAGCCACGTGATCAGTGCATGATATCCACGTGATCAGTGCATGACAGCCACGTGATCAGTGCATGAGAGCCACGTGATCAGTGCATGATCAGTCACGTGATACATGTGTGATCAGCCACGTGATCAGTGCATGATGAGCCACGTGATCAGTGCAGGATCAATTACGTGATCAGTGCATGATCAGTCACGTGACCAGTACATGGTTGCTACGTGATCGTTGCATGATCAGCCACGTGAGCAGAGCATGATAGCCACGTGATCAGTGCATGATCAGTCACGTGATCAGTACATGATCAGTCACGTGAACAGTGCATGATCATTTACGTGATCTTGCATGATCAGTCACGTGACCAGTATATGGTGCTACGTGATCATTCCATGACGAGCCACGTGAGCAGTGCATGATAGCCACGTGATGTGTGCATGAGCACGTGAGCAGAGTATGATCAGCCACGTGATCAGTGCATGAGTGCCACGTGATCAGTGCATGATATGTCACGTGACAGGTGTGTGATCAGCCACGTGAACAGTGCATGTTCAGCCACGTGATCAGTGCATGATAGCCACGTGATCAGTGCATGATCAGTTACGTGAGCAGTGTATGATCAGCCACGTGATCAGTGCATGGTCAGACACGTGAACAGTGTATGATCAGCCACGTGATCAGTGCATGATATCCAAGTGATCAGTGCATGATCATCACGTGATCAGTGTATGATCAGCCACGTGAACAGTGCATGCTCAGTCACGTGATCTGGGCCTGCTGAGCTGCGTGATTACTGTCTGCTCATCTGCTTGACAATTGCCAGCTGAGCTGCACGATTCCTGCCTGTCATCTGCTTGACAATTGCCAGCTGTGCTGCGTAATTCCTGCCTGCTCAGCTGCTTGATTATTGCCAGCTGAGCAGCATGATTCCTCACAGCTGAGTTCCATGATTATTGCCTGCTGACTGATTCGTGCCTACTCAGCTCTTTGTTTATTGCCTCCAGAGGCACATGATCAGTGTATGATAGCAAACATGATCAGTGCATGATCAGTCACATGATCAGCGCCATTAAGTCACGTGATCACTACATGATAGTCATGTGATCAGTCCATGCTCAGTCACGGTATCAGTGCATGATCAGCCACGTGATCAGTGCATGATCTGTCACATGATTAGTGTATGATCATCCACGTGATCAGTGCATGGGCAGTCATGTGATCAGTGCATGATATAGACGTGATCAGTGCATGATCAGTCTCGTGATCAGTGCATGATAGCCACGTGATCAGTGCATGATCAGTCACCTGATGGGTGTATGATCATTCACGTGACCTGTACATGGTAGCTACATGATCATTGCATGATCAGCCACGTGAGTAGTGCATGATAGCCACGTGATCACTGCATGATCAGTCACGTGATCAGTGCATGATCAGTCATGTGACCAGTACATGGTAGCTGCGTGATCATGCATGATCAGCCACGTGAGCAGTGCATGATAGCCACGTGATCAGTGCATGATCAGTCACGTGATCAGTGCATGATCAGTCACGTGATCAGTGCATGATCAGCCACGTGATCAGCATGATCAGCATGATCAGTGCATGTCAGCCATGATCAGTGCATGATAGCCACGTGATCAGTGCATGATCAGTCACGTGATACATGTGTGATCAGCCACGTGATCAGTGCATGATCAGCCACGTGATCAGTGCATGATCAATTACGTGATCAGTGCATGATCAGTCACGTGACCAGTACATGGTTGCTACGTGATCGTGCATGATCAGCCACGTGAGCAGAGCATGATAGCCACGTGATCAGTGCATGATCAGTCACGTGATCAGTGCATGATCAGTCACGTGAACAGTGCATGATCATTTACGTGATCAGTGCATGATCAGTCACGTGACCAGTATATGGTAGCTACGGATCATTGCATGACAGCCACGTGATCAGAGCGGAAGCATGATCACGTGATCAGTGCATGATCAGCCACGTGATCAGTGCATGATCAGCCACGTGATCAGTGCATGATAGCCACGTGATCAGTGCATGATCAGTTACGTGAGCAGTGTATGATCAGCCACGTGATCAGTGCATGGTCAGACACGTGAACAGTGTATGATCAGCCACGTGATCAGTGCATGATATCCAAGTGATCAGTGCATGATCATCACGTGATCAGTGTATGATCAGCCACGTGAACAGTGCATGCTCAGTCACGTGATCTGGGCCTGCTGAGCTGCGTGATTACTGTCTGCTCATCTGCTTGACAATTGCCAGCTGAGCTGCACGATTCCTGCCTGTCATCTGCTTGACAATTGCCAGCTGTGCTGCGTAATTCCTGCCTGCTCAGCTGCTTGATTATTGCCAGCTGAGCAGCATGATTCCTCACAGCTGAGTTCCATGATTATTGCCTGCTGACTGTTTGATTCGTGCCTACTCAGCTCTTTGTTTATTGCCTCCAGAGGCACATGATCAGTGTATGATAGCAAACATGATCAGCGCATGATCAGTCACATGATCAGCGCCATTAAGTCACGTGATCACTACATGATAGTCATGTGATCAGTCCATGCTCAGTCACGGTATCAGTGCATGATCAGCCACGTGATCAGTGCATGATCTGTCACAGATTAGTGTATGATCATCCACGTGATCAGTGCACATGCAGTCATGTGATCAGTGCATGATATAGACGTGATCAGTGCATGATCAGTCTCGTGATCAGTGCATGATAGCCACGTGATCAGTGCATGATCAGTCACCTGATGGGTGTATGATCATTCACGTGACCTGTACATGGTAGCTACATGATCATTGCATGATCAGCCACGTGATCAGTGCATGATCAGCACGTGATCAGTGCATGATCAGCCACGTGATCAGTGCATGATAGCCACGTGATCAGTGCATGATCAGTCACGTGATCAGTGCATGATCAGTCACGTGATCAGTGCATGATCAGCCACGTGATCAGTGCATGATCAGCCACGTGATCAGTGCATGATCAATTACGTGATCAGTGCATGATCAGTCACGTGATCAGTGCATGGTAGCCACGTGATCAGTGCATGATCAGCCACGTGATCAGTGCATGATAGCACGTGATCAGTGCATGATAGCCACGTGATCAGTGCATGATCAGTCATGTGATCAGTGTGATCAGCCACGTGATCAGTGCATGATATCCACGTGATCAGTGCATGACAGCCACGTGATCAGTGCATGAGAGCCACGTGATCAGATGTCACGTGATACATGTGTGATCAGCCACGTGATCAGTGCATGATGAGCCACGTGATCAGTGCAGGATCAATTACGTGATCAGTGCATGATCAGTCACGTGACCAGTACATGGTTGCTACGTGATCGCAGCATGATCAGCCACGTGAGCAGAGCATGATAGCCACGTGATCAGTGCATGATCAGTCACGTGATCAGTACATGATCAGTCACGTGAACAGTGCATGATCATTTACGTGATCTGTGCATGATCAGTCACGTGACCAGTATATGGTAGCTACGTGATCATTCCATGACGAGCCACGTGAGCAGTGCATGATAGCCACGTGATGTGTGCATGATTACGTGAGCAGAGTATGATCAGCCACGTGATCAGTGCATGAGTGCCACGTGATCAGTGCATGATATGTCACGTGACAGGTGTGTGATCAGCCACGTGAACAGTGCATGTTCAGCCACGATCAGTGCATGATAGCCACGTGATCAGTGCATGATCAGTTACGTGAGCAGTGTATGATCAGCCACGTGATCAGTGCATGGTCAGACACGTGAACAGTGTATGATCAGCCACGTGATCAGTGCATGATATCCAAGTGATCAGTGCATGATCATCACGTGATCAGTGTATGATCAGCCACGTGAACAGTGCATGCTCAGTCACGTGATCTGGGCCTGCTGAGCTGCGTGATTACTGTCTGCTCATCTGCTTGACAATTGCCAGCTGAGCTGCACGATTCCTGCCTGTCATCTGCTTGACAATTGCCAGCTGTGCTGCGAATTCCTGCCTGCTCAGCTGCTTGATTATTGCCAGCTGAGCAGCATGATTCCTCACACCTGAGTTCCATGATTATTGCCTGCTGACTGTTTGATTCGTGCCTACTCAGCTCTTTGTTTATTGCCTCCAGAGGCACATGATCAGTGTATGATAGCAAACATGATCAGCGCATGATCAGTCACATGATCAGCGCCATTAAGTCACGTGATCACTACATGATAGTCATGTGATCAGTCCATGCTCAGTCATCAGTGCATGATCAGCCACGTGATCAGTGCATGATCTGTCACAAGATTAGTGTATGATCATCCACGTGATCAGTGCACATGCAGTCATGTGATCAGTGCATGATATAGACGTGATCAGTGCATGATCAGTCACGTGATCAGTGCATGATAGCCACGTGATCAGTGCATGATCAGTCACCTGATGGGTGTATGATCATTCACGTGACCTGCATATAGCTACATGATCATTGCATGATCAGCCACGTGATCAGTGCATGATCAGGCACGTGATCAGTGCATGATCAGCCACGTGATCAGTGCATGATAGCCACGTGATCAGTGCATGATCAGTCACGTGATCAGTGCATGATCAGTCACGTGATCAGTGCATGATCAGCCACGTGATCAGTGCATGATCAGCCACATGATCAGTGCATGATCAATCACGTGATCAGTGCATGATCAGTCACGTGACCAGTACATGTAGCTACGTGATCATTGCATGATCAGCCACGTGATCAGTGCATGATAGCCACGTGATCAGTGCATGATAGCCACGTGATCAGTGCATGATCAGTCATGTGATACGTGTGTGATCAGCCACGTGATCAGTGCATGATATCCACGTGATCAGTGCATGACAGCCACGTGATCAGTGCATGAGAGCCACGTGATCAGTGCATGATCAGTCACGTGATACATGTGATCAGCCACGTGATCAGTGCATGATGAGCCACGTGATCAGTGCAGGATCAATTACGTGATCAGTGCATGATCAGTCACGTGACCAGTACATGGTTGCTACGTGATCATGCATGATCAGCCACGTGAGCAGAGCATGATAGCCACGTGATCAGTGCATGATCAGTCACGTGATCAGTACATGATCAGTCACGTGAACAGTGCATGATCATTTACGTGATCTGCATGATCAGTCACGTGACCAGTATATGGTAGCTACGTGATCATTCCATGACGAGCCACGTGAGCAGTGCATGATAGCCACGTGATGTGCATGAGTTACGTGAGCAGAGTATGATCAGCCACGTGATCAGTGCATGAGTGCCACGTGATCAGTGCATGATATGTCACGTGACAGGTGTGTGATCAGCCACGTGAACAGTGCATGTTCAGCCACGTGATCAGTGCATGATAGCCACGTGATCAGTGCATGATCAGTTACGTGAGCAGTGTATGATCAGCCACGTGATCAGTGCATGGTCAGACACGTGAACAGTGTATGATCAGCCACGTGATCAGTGCATGATATCCAAGTGATCAGTGCATGATCATCACGTGATCAGTGTATGATCAGCCACGTGAACAGTGCATGCTCAGTCACGTGATCTGGGCCTGCTGAGCTGCGTGATTACTGTCTGCTCATCTGCTTGACAATTGCCAGCTGAGCTGCACGATTCCTGCCTGTCATCTGCTTGACAATTGCCAGCTGTGCTGCAATTCCTGCCTGCTCAGCTGCTTGATTATTGCCAGCTGAGCAGCATGATTCCTCACAGCTGTTCCATGATTATTGCCTGCTGACTGTTTGATCGTGCCTACTCAGCTCTTTGTTTATTGCCTCCAGAGGCACATGATCAGTGTATGATAGCAAACATGATCAGCCATGATCAGTCACATGATCAGCGCCATTAAGTCACGTGATCACTACATGATAGTCATGTGATCAGTCCATGCTCAGTCACGGTATCAGTGCATGATCAGCCACGTGATCAGTGCATGATCTGTCACAGATTAGTGTATGATCATCCACGTGATCAGTGCATGGGCAGTCATGTGATCAGTGCATGATATAGACGTGATCAGTGCATGATCAGTCTCGTGATCAGTGCATGATAGCCACGTGATCAGTGCATGATCAGTCACCTGATGGGTGTATGATCATTCACGTGACCTGTACATGGTAGCTACATGATCATTGCATGATCAGCCACGTGAGTAGTGCATGATAGCCACGTGATCAGTGCATGATCAGTCACGTGATCAGTGCATGATCAGTCATGTGACCAGTACATGGTAGCTGCGTGATCATGCATGATCAGCCACGTGAGCAGTGCATGATAGCCACGTGATCAGTGCATGATCAGACACGTGATCAGTGCATGATCAGTCACGTGATCAGTGCATGATTGCCACGTGATCAGTGCATGATCAGGCACTGATCAGTGCATGTCAGACCAACAGAGCCCGTGATGGCAGCATGATCAGTCATCGTGATCATGCATGATCAGCCACGTGATCAGTGCATGATCAGCCACGTGATCAGTGCATGATCATTTACGTGATCAGTGCATGATCAGTCACGTGACCAGATATGGGCACGTGATCATTCCATGATCAGCCACGTGATCAGTGCATGATAGCCACGTGATCAGTGCATGAGTCACGTGATCAGTGATGATCAGCCACGTGATCAGTGCATGATCAGCCACGTGATCAGTGCATGATAGCCACGTGATCAGTGCATGATCAGTTACGTGAGCAGTGCATCAGCCACGTGATCAGTGCATGATCAGACACGTGATCAGTGTATGATCAGCCACGCGATCAGTGCATGATATCCAAGTGATCAGTGCATGATCATCACGTGATCAGTGTATGATCAGCCACGTGAACAGTGCATGCTCAGTCACGCGATCTGGGCCTGCTGAGCTGCGTGATTACTGTCTGCTCATCTGCTTGACAATTGCCAGCTGAGCTGCACGATTCCTGCCCGTCATCTGCTTGACAATTGCCAGCTGTGCTGCGTAATTCCTGCCTGCTCAGCTGCTTGATTATTGCCAGCTGAGCAGCATGATTCTCACAGCTGAGTTCCATGATTATTGCCTGCTGACTGTTTGATTCGTGCCTACTCAGCTCTTTGTTTATTGCCTCCAGAGGCACATGATCAGTGTATGATAGCAAACATGATCAGTGCATGATCAGTCACATGATCAGCGCCATTAAGTCACGTGATCACTACATGATAGTCATGTGATCAGTCCATGCTCAGTCACGGTATCAGTGCATGATCAGCCACGTGATCAGTGCATGATCTGTCACAAGATTGTGTATGATCATCCACGTGATCAGTGCACATGCAGTCATGTGATCAGTGCATGATATAGACGTGAACAGTGCATGATCAGTCGTGATCAGTGCATGATAGCCACGTGATCAGTGCATGATCAGTCACCTGATGGGTGTATGATCATTCACGTGATGTGCATGATAGCTACATGATCAGCATGATCAGCCACGTGATCAGTGCATGATCAGTGCACGTGATCAGTGCATGATCAGCCACGTGATCAGTGCATGATAGCCACGTGATCAGTGCATGATCAGTCACGTGATCAGTGCATGATCAGTCACGTGATCAGTGCATGATCAGCCACGTGATCAGTGCATGATCAGCCACGTGATCAGTGCATGATCAGTTACGTGATCAGTGCATGATCAGTCACGTGATCAGTGCATGGTAGCACGTGATCAGTGCATGATCAGCCACGTGATCAGTGCATGATAGCCACGTGATCAGTGCATGATCAGTCATGTGATACGTGATCAGCCACGTGATCAGTGCATGATAGCCACGTGATCAGTGCATGACAGCCACGTGATCAGTGCATGAGAGTCCACGTGATCAGTGCATGATCAGTCACGTGATACATGTGTGATCAGCCACGTGATCAGTGCATGATGAGCCACGTGATCAGTGCAGGATCAACGTGATCAGTGCATGATCAGTCACGTGACCAGTACATGGTTGCTACGTGATCGTTGCATGATCAGCCACGTGAGCAGAGCATGATAGCCACGTGATCAGTGCATGATCAGTCACGTGATCAGTACATGATCAGTCACGTGAACAGTGCATGATCATTTACGTGATCTTGCATGATCAGTCACGTGACCAGTATATGGTAGCTACGTGATCATTCCATGACGAGCCACGTGAGCAGTGCATGATAGCCACGTGATGTGTGATGAGTTACGTGAGCAGAGTATGATCAGCCACGTGATCAGTGCATGAGTGCCACGTGATCAGTGCATGATATGTCACGTGACAGTGTGTGATCAGCCACGTGAACAGTGCATGTTCAGCCACGTGATCAGTGCATGATAGCCACGTGATCAGTGCATGATCAGTTACGTGAGCAGTGTATGATCAGCCACGTGATCAGTGCATGGTCAGACACGTGAACAGTGTATGATCAGCCACGTGATCAGTGCATGATATCCAAGTGATCAGTGCATGATCATCACGTGATCAGTGTATGATCAGCCACGTGAACAGTGCATGCTCAGTCACGTGATCTGGGCCTGCTGAGCTGCGTGATTACTGTCTGCTCATCTGCTTGACAATTGCCAGCTGAGCTGCACGATTCCTGCCTGTCATCTGCTTGACAATTGCCAGCTGTGCTGCGTAATTCCTGCCTGCTCAGCTGCTTGATTATTGCCAGCTGAGCAGCATGATTCCTCACACCTGAGTTCCATGATTATTGCCTGCTGACTGTTTGATTCGTGCCTACTCAGCTCTTTGTTTATTGCCTCCAGAGGCACATGATCAGTGTATGATAGCAAACATGATCAGCGCATGATCAGTCACATGATCAGCGCCATTAAGTCACGTGATCACTACATGATAGTCATGTGATCAGTCCATGCTCAGTCACGGTATCAGTGCATGATCAGCCACGTGATCAGTGCATGATCTGTCACAAGATTAGTGTATGATCATCCACGTGATCAGTGCATGGGCAGTCATGTGATCAGTGCATGATATAGACGTGATCAGTGCATGAGCAGTCTCGTGATCAGTGCATGATAGCCACGTGATCAGTGCATGATCAGTCACCTGATGGGTGTATGATCATTCACGTGACTTACATGGTAGCACATGATCATTGCATGATCAGCCACGTGAGTAGTGCATGATAGCCACGTGATCACTGCATGATCAGTCACGTGATCAGTGCATGATCAGTCATGTGACCAGTACATGGTAGCCGTGATCATGCATGATCAGCCACGTGAGCAGTGCATGATAGCCACGTGATCAGTGCATGATCACACGTGATCAGTGCATGATCAGTCACGTGATCAGTGCATGATCAGCCACGTGATCAGTATGATCAGCCACGTGATCAGTGTGCTCCACGTGATCAGTGCATGATAGCCACGTGATCAGTGCATGATCAGTCACGTGATACATGTGTGATCAGCCACGTGATCAGTGCATGATGAGCCACGTGATCAGTGCATGATCAATTACGTGATCAGTGCATGATCAGTCACGTGACCAGTACATGGTTGCTACGTGATCGTTGCATGATCAGCCACGCGAGCAGAGCATGATAGCCACGTGATCAGTGCATGATCAGTCACGTGATCAGTGCATGATCAGTCACGTGAACAGTGCATGATCATTTACGTGATCGTGCATGATCAGCCACGTGACCAGTATATGGTAGCCACGTGATCATTCCATGACAGCCACGTGATCAGTGCATGATAGCCACGTGATCGTGCATGAGCCACGTGATCAGTGTATGATCAGCCACGTGATCAGTGCATGATCAGCCACGTGATCAGTGCATGATAGCCACGTGATTCAGTGCATGATCAGTCACGGAACAGTGCATGATCAGCCACGTGATCAGTGCATGATATCCACGTGATCAGTGCATGATCATCACGTGATCAGTGTATGATCAGCCACGTGAACAGTGCATGCTCAGTCACGTGATCAGGGCCTGCTGAGCTGCGTGATTACTGTCTGCTCATCTGCTTGACAATTGCCAGCTGAGCTGCACGATTCCTGCCTGTCATCTGCTTGACAATTGCCATGTGCTGTGTAATTCCTGCCTGCTCAGCTGCTTGATTATTGCCAGCTGAGCAGCATGATTCCTCACACCTGAGTTCCATGATTATTGCCTGCTGACTGTTTGATTCGTGCCTACTCAGCTCTTTGTTTATTGCCTCCAGAGGCACATGATCAGTGTATGATAGCAAACATGATCAGCGCATGATCAGTCACATGATCAGCGCCATTAAGTCACGTGATCACTACATGATAGTCATGTGATCAGTCCATGCTCAGTCACGGTATGCATGATCAGCCACGTGATCAGTGCATGATCAGTCACATGATTAGTATGATCATCCACGTGATCAGCATGATGGCAGTCATGTCAGTTATGATATAGATCGTGATCAGTGCATGATCAGTCCTGTGATCAGTGCATGATAGCCACGCGATCAGTGCATGATCAGTCACCTGATGGGTGCATCATCCACGTGACTGTACATGGTAGCTACATGATCATTGCATGATCAGCCACGTGATCGCAGTAATGATCAGGCACGTGATCAGTGCATGACCAGCCACGTGATCAGTGCATGATAGCCACGTGATCAGTGCATGATCAGTCACGTGATCAGTGCATGATCAGTTACGTGATCAGTGCATGATCAGCCACGTGATCAGTGCATGATCAGCCACGTGATCAGTGCATGATCAGCCACGTGATCAGTGCATGATCAGTCACGTGACCAGTGCATGGTAGCTACGTGATCAGTGCATGATCAGCCACGTGATCAGTGCATGATAGCCACGTGATCAGTGCATGATAGCCACGTGATCAGTGCATGATCAGTCATGTGATACGCAGTGATCAGCCACATGATCAGCATGATATCCACGTGATCAGTGCATGACAGCCATGTGATCAGTGCATGAGAGCCACGGATCAGCATGATCAGTCACGTGATAAATGTGTGATCAGCCACGTGATCAGTGCATGATGAGCCACGTGATCAGTGATCAATTACGTGATCAGTGCATGATCAGTCACGTGACCAGTACATGGTTGCTACGTGATCGTGCATGATCAGCCACGTGAGCAGAGCATGATAGCCACGTGATCAGTGCATGATCAGTCACGTGATCAGTACATGATCAGTCACGTGAACAGTGCATGATCATTTACGTGATCTTGCATGATCAGTCACGTGACCAGTATATGGTAGCTGTGATCATTCCATGACGAGCCACGTGAGCAGTGCATGATAGCCACGTGATGTGTGATGAGTTACGTGAGCAGAGTATGATCAGCCACGTGATCAGTGCATGAGTGCCACGTGATCAGTGCATGATATGTCACGTGACAGGTGTGTGATCAGCCACGTGAACAGTGCATGTTCAGCCACGTGATCAGTGCATGATAGCCACGTGATCAGTGCATGATCAGTTACGTGAGCAGTGTATGATCAGCCACGTGATCAGTGCATGGTCAGACACGTGAACAGTGTATGATCAGCCACGTGATCAGTGCATGATATCCAAGTGATCAGTGCATGATCATCACGTGATCAGTGTATGATCAGCCACGTGAACAGTGCATGCTCAGTCACGTGATCTGGGCCTGCTGAGCTGCGTGATTACTGTCTGCTCATCTGCTTGACAATTGCCAGCTGAGCTGCACGATTCCTGCCTGTCATCTGCTTGACAATTGCCAGCTGTGCTGCGTAATTCCTGCCTGCTCAGCTGCTTGATTATTGCCAGCTGAGCAGCATGATTCCTCACAGCTGAGTTCCATGATTATTGCCTGCTGACTGTTTGATTCGTGCCTACTCAGCTCTTTGTTTATTGCCTCCAGAGGCACATGATCAGTGTATGATAGCAAACATGATCAGCGCATGATCAGTCACATGATCAGCGCCATTAAGTCACGTGATCACTACATGATAGTCATGTGATCAGTCCATGCTCAGTCACGGTATCAGTGCATGATCAGCCACGTGATCAGTGCATGATCTGTCACATGATTAGTGTATGATCATCCACGTGATCAGTGCATGGCAGTCATGTGATCAGTGCATGATATAGACGTGATCAGTGCATGATCAGTCTCGTGATCAGTGCATGATAGCCACGTGATCAGTGCATGATCAGTCACCTGATGGGTGTATGATCATTCACGTGACCAGTACATGGTAGCTACATGATCATTGCATGATCAGCCACGTGAGTAGTGCATGATAGCCACGTGATCACTGCATGATCAGTCACGTGATCAGTGCATGATCAGTCATGTGACCAGTACATGGTAGCTGCGTGATCATGCATGATCAGCCACGTGAGCAGTGCATGATAGCCACGTGATCAGTGCATGATCAGACACGTGATCAGTGCATGATCAGTCACGTGATCAGTGCATGATCAGCCACGTGATCAGTGCATGATCAGCCACGTGATCAGTGCATGATCAGCCACGTGATCAGTGCATGATAGCCACGTGATCAGTATGATCAGTCACGTGATCAGTGTGTGATCAGCCACGTGATCAGTGCATGATCAGCCACGTGATCAGTGTGCATGATCAGTGCATGATGACCAGTACATGGTTGCTACGTGATCGCATGATCAGCCACGTGAGCAGTGCATGATAGCCACGATCAGTGCATGATCAGTCACGTGATGTGCATGATCAGTCACGTGAACAGTGCATGATCATTTACGTGATCAGTGCATGATCAGTCACGTGACCACATATGGTAGCACGTGATCATTCATGATCAGCCACGTGATCAGTGCATGATAGCCATGAGGTGTGTGCATGAGCACGTGATCAGTGTATGATCAGCCACGTGAACAGTGCATGTTCAGCCACGTGATCAGTGCATGATAGCCACGTGATCAGTGCATGATCAGTTACGTGAGCAGTGTATGATCAGCCACGTGATCAGTGCATGGTCAGACATGAACAGTGCATGATCAGCCACGTGATCAGTGCATGATATCCAAGTGATCAGTGCATGATCATCACGTGATCAGTGTATGATCAGCCACGTGAACAGTGCATGCTCAGTCACGTGATCTGGGCCTGCTGAGCTGCGTGATTACTGTCTGCTCATCTGCTTGACAATTGCCAGCTGAGCTGCACGATTCCTGCCTGTCATCTGCTTGACAATTGCCAGCTGTGCTGCGTAATTCCTGCCTGCTCAGCTGCTTGATTATTGCCAGCTGAGCAGCATGATTCCTCACAGCTGAGTTCCATGATTATTGCCTGCTGACTGTTTGATTCGTGCCTACTCAGCTCTTTGTTTATTGCCTCCAGAGGCACATGATCAGTGTATGATAGCAAACATGATCAGTGCATGATCAGTCACATGATCAGCGCCATTAAGTCACGTGATCACTACATGATAATGTGATCAGTCCATGCTCAGTCACGTGATCAGTGCATGATCAGCCACGTGATCAGTGCATGATCTGTCACATGATCAGTGCATGATGTCCACGTGATCAGTGCACATGCAATCACGTGTATATATGATCAGTGCGACAGTGCATGATCAGCCACGTGATCAGTGCATGATAGCCACGTGATCAGTGCATGATCAGTCACGTGATGTGCATGATCAGTCACGTGACCAGTACATGGTAGCTACATGATCAGTGCATGATCAGCCACGTGAGCAGTGCATGATCAGCCACGTGATCAGTGCATGTCAGTCACGTGATCAGTGCATGATAGCCACGTGATCAGTGCATGACAGTCACGATCAGTGCATGATCAGATGTGATCAGTGCATGATCAGCCACGTGATCAGCATGATCAGCCACGTGATCAGTGCATGATCAGTCACGTGATCAGTGCATGATCAGCCACGTGACCAGTACATGGTAGCACGTGATCAGTGCATGATCAGCCACGTGATCAGTGCATGATCAGCCACGTGATCAGTGCATGATAGCCACGTGATCAGTGCATGATCAGTCACGTGATACGTGTGTGATCAGCCACGTGATCAGTGCATGATATCCACGTGATCAGTGCATGATCAGCCACGTGATCAGTGCATGATAGCCACGTGATCAGTGCATGATCAGTCACGTGATACATGTGTGATCAGCCACGTGATCAGTGCATGATGAGCCACGTGATCAGTGCAGTGATCATTACGTGATCAGTGCATGATCAGTCACGTGACCAGTACATGGTTGCTACGTGATCGTTGCATGATCAGCCACGTGAGCAGTGCATGATAGCCACGTGATCAGTGCATGATCAGTCACGTGATCAGTACATGATCAGTCACGTGAACAGTGCATCATTTACGTGATCTTTGCATGATCAGTCACGTGACCAGTATATGGTTACGTGATCATTCCATGACGAACGTGAGCAGTGCATGATAGCCACGTGATGTGCATGAGTTACGTGAGCAGAGTATGATCAGCCACGTGATCAGTGCATGAGTGCCACGTGATCAGTGCATGATATGTCACGTGACAGGTGTGTGATCAGCCACGTGAACAGTGCATGTTCAGCCACGTGATCAGTGCATGATAGCCACGTGATCAGTGCATGATCAGTTACGTGAGCAGTGCATGATCAGCCACGTGATCAGTGCATGGTCAGACACGTGAACAGTATGATCAGCCACGTGATCAGTGCATGATATCCGTGATCAGTGCATGATCATCACGTGATCAGTGTATGATCAGCCACGTGAACAGTGCATGCTCAGTCACGTGATCTGGTCCTGCTGAGCTGCGTGATTACTGTCTGCTCATCTGCTTGACAATTGCCAGCTGAGCTGCACGATTCCTGCCTGTCATCTGCTTGACAATTGCCAGCTGTGCTGCGTAATTCCTGCCTGCTCAGCTGCTTGATTATTGCCAGCTGAGCAGCATGATTCCTCACACCTGAGTTCCATGATTATTGCCTGCTGACTGTGATTCGTGCCTACTCAGCTCTTTGTTTATTGCCTCCAGAGGCACATGATCAGTGTATGATAGCAAACATGATCAGTCGCATGATCAGTCACATGATCAGCGCCATTAAGTCACGTGATCACTACATGATAGTCATGTGATCAGTCCATGCTCAGTCATGGTACAGTGCATGATCAGCCACGTGATCAGTGCATGATCTGTCACAAGATTAGTGTATGATCATCACGTGATCAGTGCATGGGCAGTCATGTGATCAGTGCATGATATAGACGTGATCAGTGCATGATCAGTCCGTGATCAGTGCATGATAGCCACGTGATCAGTGCATGATCAGTCACCTGATGGGTGTATGATCATTCACGTGACCTGTACATGGTAGCTACATGATCATTGCATGATCAGCCACGTGATCGTGCATGACAGCACGTGATCAGTGCAGTCCTAGCCACGTGATCAGTGCATGATAGCCCGTGATCAGTGCATGATCAGTCACGTGATCAGTGCATGATCAGCACGTGATCAGTGCATGATCAGCCACGTGATCAGTGCATGATCAGCCACGTGATCAGTGCATGATCAGTCACATCAGTGCATGATCAGCCACGTGATCAGTGCATGGTAGCTACGTGATGATGGCATGATCAGCCACGTGATCAGTGCATGATAGCCACGTGATCAGTGCATGATAGCCACGTGATCAGTGCATGATCAGTCATGTGACAGCGATCAGCCACGTGATCAGTGCATGAGTCCACGTGATCAGTGCATGACAGCCACGTGATCAGTGCATGAAGAGCCACGTGATCAGTGCATGATCAGTCACGTGATACATGTGTGATCAGCCACGTGATCAGTGCATGATGAGCCACGTGATCAGTGCATGATCAATTACGTGATCAGTGCATGATCAGTCACGTGATCAGTACATGGTTGCTACGTGATCGTGCATGATCAGCCACGTGAGCAGAGCATGATAGCCACGTGCAGTGCATGATCAGTCACGTGATCAGTACATGATCAGTCACGTGAACAGTGCATGATCATTTACGCGATCTGTGCATGATCAGTCACGTGACCAGTATATGGTAGCTACGTGATCATTCCATGACGAGCCACGTGAGCAGTGCATGATAGCCACGTGATGTGTGCATGAGTTACGTGAGCAGAGTATGATCAGCCACGTGATCAGTGCATGAGTGCCACGTGATCAGTGCATGATATGTCACGTGACAGGTGTGTGATCAGCCACGTGAACAGTGCATGTTCAGCCACGTGATCAGTGCATGATAGCCACGTGATCAGTGCATGATCAGTTACGTGAGCAGTGTATGATCAGCCACGTGATCAGTGCATGATCAGACACGTGAACAGTGTATGATCAGCACGTGATCAGTGCATGATATCCAAGCGATCAGTGCATGATCATCACGTGATCAGTGTATGATCAGCCACGTGAACAGTGCATGCTCAGTCACGTGATCTGGGCCTGCTGAGCTGCGTGATTACTGTCTGCTCATCTGCTTGACAATTGCCAGCTGAGCTGCACGATTCCTGCCTGTCATCTGCTTGACAATTGCCAGCTGTGCTGCGTAATTCCTGCCTGCTCAGCTGCTTGATTATTGCCAGCTGAGCAGCATGATTCCTCACAGCTGAGTTCCATGATTATTGCCTGCTGACTGTTTGATTCGTGCCTACTCAGCTCTTTGTTTATTGCCTCCAGAGGCACATGATCAGTGTATGATAGCAAACATGATCAGTGCATGATCAGTCACATGATCAGCGCCATTAAGTCACGTGATCACTACATGATAGTCATGTGATCAGTCCATGCTCAGTCACAGTATCAGTGCATGATCAGCCACGTGATCAGTGCATGATCTGTCACATGATTAGTGTATGATCATCCACGTGATCAGTGCATGGGCAGTCATGTGATCAGTGCATGATATAGACGTGATCAGTGCATGATCAGTCACGTGATCAGTGCATGATAGCCACGTGATCAGTGCATGATCAGTCACCTGATGGGTGTATGATCATTCACGTGACCTGTACATGGTAGCTACATGATCATTGCATGATCAGCCACGTGAGTAGTGCATGAGCCACGTGATCACTGCATGATCAGTCACGTGATCAGTGCATGATCAGTCATGTGACCAGTACATGGTAGCCGTGATCATGCATGATCAGCCACGTGAGCAGTGCATGATAGCCACGTGATCAGTGCATGATCAGTCACGTGATCAGTGCATGATCAGTCACGTGATCAGTGCATGATCAGCCACGTGATCAGTATGATCAGCACGTGATCAGTGCATGATCAGCCACGTGATCAGTGCATGAAGAGCTACGATCAGTGCATGATCAGTCACGTGATACATGTGTGATCAGCCACGTGATCAGTGCATGATCAGCCACGTGATCAGTGCATGATCAGTTACGTGATCTGTGCATGATCAGTCACGTGACCAGTGACATATGGTTGCTACGTGATCATTGCATGATCAGCCACGTGATCAGTGCATGATAGCCACGTGATCAGTGCATGAGTCACGTGATCAGTGCATGATCAGCCACGTGATCAGTGCATGATCAGCCACGTGATCAGTGCATGATAGCAATGGACAGTGCATGATCAGTTACGTGAGCAGTGCATGATCAGCCACGTGATCAGTGCATGATCAGACACGTGAACAGTGTATGATCAGCCACGTGATCAGTGCATGATATCCAAGTGATCAGTGCATGATCATCACGTGATCAGTGTATGATCAGCCACGTGAACAGTGCATGCTCAGTCACGTGATCTGGGCCTGCTGAGCTGCGTGATTACTGTCTGCTCATCTGCTTGACAATTGCCAGCTGAGCTGCACGATTCCTGCC
The DNA here is from genome assembly GCF_032452875.1 of Bos javanicus. Lineage (NCBI taxonomy): Eukaryota > Metazoa > Chordata > Mammalia > Artiodactyla > Bovidae > Bos > Bos javanicus. The sequence goes on along the minus strand of NW_026894760.1, from coordinate 2,317 downwards.
TGTCATCTGCTTGACAATTGCCAGCTGTGCTGCGTAATTCCTGCCTGCTCAGCTGCTTGATTATTGCCAGCTGAGCAGCATGATTCCTCACAGCTGAGTTCCATGATTATTGCCTCTGACTGTTTGATTCGTGCCTACTCAGCTCTTTGTTTATTGCCTCCAGAGGCACATGATCAGTGTATGATAGCAACATGATCAGCGCATGATCAGTCACATGATCAGCGCCATTAAGTCACGTGATCACTACATGATAGTCATGTGATCAGTCCATGCTCAGTCACGGTATCAGTGCATGATCAGCCACGTGATCAGTGCATGATCTGTCACATGATAGTGTATGATCATCCACGTGATCAGTGCATGATCAGTCATGTGATCAGTGCATGATATAGACGTGATCAGTGCATGATCAGTCGTGATCAGTGCATGATAGCCACGTGATCAGTGCATGATCAGTCACCTGATGGGTGTATGATCATTCACGTGACCAGTACATGATAGCTACGTGATCATTGCATGATCAGCCACGTGATCAGTGCATGACAGTCACGTGATCAGTGCATGATCAGCCACGTGATCAGTGCATGATCAGCCACGTGATCAGTGCATGATCAGTCACGTGATCAGTGCATGATCAGCCACGTGATCAGTGCATGATCAGCCACGTGATCATGTGCATGATCAGCCACGTGATCAGTGCATGATCAGTCACGTGATCAGTGCATGATCAGTCACGTGACCAGTACATGGTAGCTACGTGATCATTGCATGATCAGCCACGTGATCAGTGCATGATAGCCACGTGATCAGTGCATGATCAGTCACGTGATGGTGCAGTGATCAGCCACGTGATCAGTGCATGATAGCCACGTGATCAGTGCATGACAGCCACGTGATCAGTGCATGAGAGCCACGTGATCAGTGCATGATCAGTCACGTGATACATGTGTGATCAGCCACGGATCAGTGCATGATGAGCACGTGATCAGTGCATGATCATCACGTGATCAGTGCATGATCAGTCACGTGATCAGTACATGTTGCTACGTGATCGTTGCATGATCAGCCACGTGATCAGTGCATGATAGCCATGATCAGTGCATGATCAGTCACGTGATCAGCATATGATCAGCCACGTGATCAGTGCATGATCATTTACGTGATCAGTGCATGATCAGTCACGTGACCAGTATATGGTAGCTACGTGATCATTGCATGATCAGCCACGAGCAGTGCATGATAGCCACGTGATGTGTGATCACATGATCAGAGTATGATCAGCCACGTGATCAGTGCATGAGTGCCACGTGATCAGTGCATGATATGTCACGTGACAGGTGTGTGATCAGCCACGTGAACAGTGCATGTTCAGCCACGTGATCAGTGCATGATAGCCACGTGATCAGTGCATGATCAGTCACGTGAGCAGTGTATGATCAGCCACGTGATCAGTGCATGGTCAGACACGTGAACAGTGTATGATCAGCCACGTGATCAGTGCATGATATCCAAGTGATCAGTGCATGTTCATCACGTGATCAGTGTATGATCAGCCACGTGAATAGTGCATGATCAGTCACGTGATCTGGGCCTGCTGAGCTGCGTGATTACTGTCTGCTCATCTGCTTGACATTGCCAGCTGAGCTGCACGATTCCTGCCTGTCATCTGCTTGACAATTGCCAGCTGTGCTGCGTAATTCCTGCCTGCTCAGCTGCTTGATTATTGCCAGCTGAGCAGCATGATTCCTCACACCTGAGTTCCATGATTATTGCCTGCTGACTGTTTGATTCGTGCCTACTCAGCTCTTTGTTTATTGCCTCCAGAGGCACATGATCAGTGTATGATAGCAAACATGATCAGTGCATGATCAGTCACATGATCAGTGCCATTAAGTCACGTGATCACATGTGCATGATAGTCATGTGATCAGTCCATGCTCAGTCACAGTGATCAGTGCATGATCAGCCACGTGATCAGTGCATGATCTGTCACATGATTAGTGTATGATCATCCACGTGATCAGTGCATTGGCAGTCATGAATCAGTATGATATAGACGTGATCAGTGCATGATCAGCCTCGTGATGTGCATGATAGCCACGTGATCAGTGCATGATCAGACACGTGATCAGTGTATGATCATTCACGTGACCTGTACATGGTAGCTACATGATCATTGCATGATCAGCCACGTGAGTAGTGCATGATAGCCACGTGATCACTGCATGATCAGTCACGTGATCAGTGCATGATCAGTCATGTGATCAGTACATAGAAGCATGTGATCAGTGCATGATCAGCCACGTGATCAGTGCAT
>NW_026894759.1:0-83697 GCF_032452875.1 Bos javanicus | reverse complement strand
CTGCCTGTCATCTGCTTGACAATTGCCAGCTGTGCTGCGTAATTCTGCCTGCTCAGCTGCTTGATTATTGCCAGCTGAGCAGCATGATTCCTCACACCTGAGTTCCATGATTATTGCCTGCTGACTGTTTGATTCGTGCCTACTCAGCTTTGTTTATTGCCTCCAGAGGCACATGATCAGTGTATGATAGCAAACATGATCAGCGCATGATCAGTCACATGATCAGCGCCATTAAGTCACGTGATCACTACATGATAGTCATGATCAGTCCATGCTCAGTCACGATCAGTGCATGATCAGCCACGTGATCAGTGCATGATCTGTCACAAGATTAGTGTATGATCATCCACGTGATCAGTGCATGGGCAGTCATGTGATCAGTGCATGATAGCCACGTGATCAGTGCATGATCAGTCACCTGATGGGTGTATGATCATTCACGTGACCTGTACATGGTAGCTACATGATCATTGCATGATCAGCCACGTGAGTAGTTCATGATAGCCACGTGATCACTGCATGATCAGTCACGTGATCAGTGCATGATCAGTCATGTGACCAGTACATGGTAGCTGCGTGATCATGGCATGATCAGCCACGTGAGCAGTGCATGATAGCCACGTGATCAGTGCATGATCAGACACGAGATCAGTGCATGATCAGTCACGTGATCAGTGCATGATCAGCCACGTGATCAGTGCATGATCAGGCACGTCATCAGTGTATGATCCAGCCGTGATCAGTGCATGATAGCCACGTGATCAGTGCATGATCAGTCACGTGATCAGTGCATGATCAGTCACGTGATCAGTGCATGATCAGCCACGTGATCAGTGCATGATCAGCCACGTGATCAGTGCATGATCAGTCACGTGATCAGTGCATGATCAGTCACGTGACAGTGCATGATCAGCCACGTGATCATTGCATGATCAGCCACGTGATCAGTGCATGATAGCCACGTGATCAGTGCATGATAGCCACGTGATCAGTGCATGATAGTCACGTGATGTGTGTGATCAGCCACGTGATCAGTGCATGATCAGCCACGTGATCAGTGCATGACAGCCACGTGATCAGTGCATGATAGTCACGTGATCAGTGCATGATCAGCCACGTGATCAGTGCATGATCAGCCACGTGATCAGTGCATGATCAGCCACGTGATCAGTGCATGATCAGTTACGTGATCAGTGCATGATCAGCCACGTGATCAGTGCATGGCAGCACGTGATCAGTGTATGATCAGCCACGTGATCAGTGCATGATAGCCACGTGATCAGTGCATGATCAGTCACGTGATCAGTGCATGATCAGCCACGTGAACAGTGCATGCTCAGTCACGTGATCTGGGCCTGCTGAGCTGCGTGATTACTGTCTGCTCATCTGCTTGACAATTGCCAGCTGAGCTGCACGATTCCTGCCTGTCATCTGCTTGACAATTGCCAGCTGTGCTGCGAATTCCTGCCTGCTCAGCTGCTTGATTATTGCCAGCTGAGCAGCATGATTCCTCACACCTGAGTTCCATGATTATTGCCTGCTGACTGTTTGATTTGCCACTCAGCTCTTTGTTTATTGCCTCCAGAGGCACATGATCAGTGTATGATAGCAAACATGATCAGCGCATGATCAGTCACATGATCAGCGCCATTAAGTCACGTGATCACTACATGATAGTCATGTGATCAGTCCATGCTCAGTCACGTGATCAGTGCATGATCAGCCACGTGATCAGTGCATGATCTGTCACAAGATTAGTGTATGATCATCCACGTGATCAGTGCATGGGCAGTCATGTGATCAGTGCATGATATAGACGTGATCAGTGCATGATCAGTCTCGTGATCAGTGCATGATCAGTCATGTGATCAGTGCATGATCAGCCACGTGATAGTGATGATCAGCCACATGATCAGTGCATGATAGCTCACGTGATCAGTGCATGATCAGTCACGTGACCAGTACATGGTAGCTACGTGATCATTGCATGATCAGCCACGTGATCAGTGCATGATAGCCACGTGATCAGTGCATGATAGCCACGTGATCAGTGCATGATCAGTCACGTGATACGTGTGATCAGCCACATGATCAGTGCATGATATCCACGTGATCAGTGCATGACAGCCACGTGATCAGTGCATGAGAGCCACGTGATCAGTGCATGATCAGTCACGTGATACAGTGTGATCAGCCACGTGATCAGTGCATGATGAGCCACGTGATCAGTGCATGATCAATTACGTGATCAGTGCATGATCAGTCACGTGACCAGTACATGGTTGCTACGTGATCGTTGCATGATCAGCCACGTGAGCAGTGCATGATAGCCACGTGATCAGTGCATGATCAGTCACGTGATCAGTGCATGATCAGTCACGTGAACAGTGCATGATCATTTACGTGATCTTTGCATGATCAGTCACGTGACCAGTATATGGTAGCTACGTGATCATTCCATGACGAGCCACGTGAGCAGTGCATGATAGCCACGTGATGTGCATGAGTTACGTGAGCAGAGTATGATCAGCCACGTGATCAGTGCATGAGTGCCACGTGATCAGTGCATGATATGTCACGTGACAGGTGTGTGATCAGCCACGTGAACAGTGCATGTTCAGCCACGTGATCAGTGCATGATAGCCACGTGATCAGTGCATGATCAGTCACGTGAGCAGTGCATGATCAGCCACGTGATCAGTGCATGATCAGAGTCACGTGATCAGTGCATGATCAGCCACGTGATCAGTGCATGATAGCCACGTGATCAGTGCATGATCAGACACGTGAACAGTGTATGATCAGCCACGTGATCAGTGCATGATATCCAAGTGATCAGTGCATGATCATCACGTGATCAGTGTATGATCAGCCACGTGAACAGTGCATGCTCAGTCACGTGATCTGGGCCTGCTGAGCTGCGTGATTACTGTCTGCTCATCTGCTTGACAATTGCCAGCTGAGCTGCACGATTCCTGCCTGTCATCTGCTTGACAATTGCCAGCTGTGCTGCGAATTCCTGCCTGCTCAGCTGCTTGATTATTGCCAGCTGAGCAGCATGATTCCTCACACCTGAGTTCCATGATTATTGCCTGCTGACTGTTTGATTCGTGCCTACTCAGCTCTTTGTTTATTGCCTCCAGAGGCACATGATCAGTGTATGATAGCAAACATGATCAGCGCATGATCAGTCACATGATCAGCGCCATTAAGTCACGTGATCACTACATGATAGTCATGTGATCAGTCCATGCTCAGTCACGGTATCAGTGCATGATCAGCCACGTGATCAGTGCATGATCTGTCACAAGATTAGTGTATGATCATCCACGTGATCAGTGCATGGGCAGTCATGTGATCAGTGCATGATATAGACAGTGCATGATCAGTCTCGTGATCAGTGCATGATAGCCACGTGATCAGTGCATGATCAGTCACCTGATGGGTGTATGATCATTCACGTGACCTGTACATAGCTACATGATCATTGCATGATCAGCCACGTGAGTAGTTCATGATAGCCACGTGATCACTGCATGATCAGTCACGTGATCAGTGCATGATCAGTCATGTGACCAGTACATGGTAGCTGCGTGATCATGGCATGATCAGCCACGTGAGCAGCATGATCAGCCACGTGATCAGTGCATGATCAGACACGTGATCAGTGCATGATCAGTCACGTGATCAGTGCATGACCAGGCACGTGATCAGTGTATGTCCAGCCAAGTGATCAGTGCATGATAGCCACGTGATCAGTGCATGATCAGTCACGTGATCTGCATGATCAGTTATGTGATCAGTGTATGATCAGCCACGTGATCAGTGCATGATCAGCCACATGATCAGTGCATGATCAATTACGTGATCAGTGCATGATCAGTCACGTGACCAGTACATGGTAGCTACGTGATCATTGCCTGATCAGCCACGTGATCAGTGCATGATAGCCACGTGATCAGTGCATGATCAGTCATGTGATACGTGTGTGATCAGCCACGTGATCAGTGCATGATATCCACGTGATCAGTGCGACAGCCACGTGATCAGTGCATGAGAGCCACGTGATCAGTGCATGATCAGTCACGTGATACATGTGTGATCAGCCACGTGATCAGTGCATGATGAGCCACGTGATCAGTGCAGGATCAATTACGTGATCAGTGCATGATCAGTCACGTGACCAGTACATGGTTGCTACGTGATCGTTGCATGATCAGCCACGTGAGCAGAGCATGATAGCCACGTGATCAGTGCATGATCAGTCACGTGATCAGTACATGATCAGTCACGTGAACAGTGCATGATCATTTACGTGATCTTTGCATGATCAGTCACGTACCAGTATATGGTTACACGTGATCATTCCATGACGAGCCACGTGAGCAGTGCATGATAGCCACGTGATGTGTGCATGAGTTACGTGAGCAGAGTATGATCAGCCACGTGATCAGTGCATGAGTGCCACGTGATCAGTGCATGATATGTCACGTGACAGGTGTGTGATCAGCCACGTGAACAGTGCATGTTCAGCCACGTGATCAGTGCATGATAGCCACGTGATCAGTGCATGATCAGTTACGTGAGCAGTGTATGATCAGCCACGTGATCAGTGCATGGTCAGACACGTGAACAGTGTATGATCAGCCACGTGATCAGTGCATGATATCCAAGTGATCAGTGCATGATCATCACGTGATCAGTGTATGATCAGCCACGTGAACAGTGCATGCTCAGTCACGTGATCTGGGCCTGCTGAGCTGCGTGATTACTGTCTGCTCATCTGCTTGACAATTGCCAGCTGAGCTGCACGATTCCTGCCTGTCATCTGCTTGACAATTGCCAGCTGTGCTGCGTAATTCCTGCCTGCTCAGCTGCTTGATTATTGCCAGCTGAGCAGCATGATTCCTCACACCTGAGTTCCATGATTATTGCCTGCTGACTGTTTGATTCGTGCCTACTCAGCTCTTTGTTTATTGCCTCCAGAGGCACATGATCAGTGTATGATAGCAAACATGATCAGCGCATGATCAGTCACATGATCAGCGCCATTAAGTCACGTGATCACTACATGATAGTCATGTGATCAGTCCATGCTCAGTCACGGTATCAGTGCATGATCAGCCACGTGATCAGTGCATGATCTGTCACAGATTAGTGTATGATCATCCACGTGATCAGTGCACGGGCAGTCATGTGATCAGTGCATGATATAGACGTGATCAGTGCATGATCAGTCTCGTGATCAGTGCATGATAGCCACGTGATCAGTGCATGATCAGTCACCTGATGGGTGTATGATCATTCACGTGACCTGTACATGGTAGCTACATGATCATTGCATGATCAGCCACGTGAGTAGTGCATGATAGCCACGTGATCACTGCATGATCAGTCACGTGATCAGTGCATGATCAGTCATGTGACCAGTACATGGTAGCTGCGTGATCATGGCATGATCAGCCACGTGAGCATGATAGCCACGTGATCAGTGCATGATCAGATGCGTGATCAGTGCATGATCAGTCACGTGATCAGTGCATGATCAGCCACGTGATCAGTGCATGACCAGGCACGTGATCAGTATGATCAGCCACGTGATCAGTGCATGATAGCCACGTGATCAGTGCATGATCAGTCACGTGATCAGTGCATGATCAGCTACGTGATCAGTGCATGATCAGTCACGTGACCAGTATATGGTAGCTACGTGATCATTCCATGACAGCCACGTGAGCAGTGCATGATAGCCACGTGATGTGCATGAGTCACGTGATCAGTGTATGATCAGCCACGTGATCAGTGCATGAGTGCCACGTGATCAGTGCATGATAGTCACGTGATCAGTGTGTGATCAGCCACGTGAATCAGTGCATGTTCAGCCACGTGATCAGTGCATGATAGCCACGTGATCAGTGCATGATCAGTTACGTGATCAGTGTATGATCAGCCACGTGATCAGTGCATGGTCAGACACGTGATCAGTGCATGATCAGCCACGTGATCAGTGCATGATAGCCACGTGATCAGTGCATGATCATCACGTGATCAGTGTATGATCAGCCACGTGAACAGTGCATGCTCAGTCACGTGATCTGGGCCTGCTGAGCTGCGTGATTACTGTCTGCTCATCTGCTTGACAATTGCCAGCTGAGCTGCACGATTCCTGCCTGTCATCTGCTTGACAATTCCAGCTGTGCTGCGAATTCCTGCCTGCTCAGCTGCTTGATTATTGCCAGCTGAGCAGCATGATTCCTCACAGCTGAGTTCCATGATTATTGCTCTGACTGTTTGATTCGTGCCTACTCAGCTCTTTGTTTATTGCCTCCAGAGGCACATGATCAGTATGATAGCAAACATGATCAGCGCATGATCAGTCACATGATCAGCGCCATTAAGTCACGTGATCACTACATGATAGTCATGTGATCAGTCCATGCTCAGTCACGGTATCAGTATGATCAGCCACGTGATCAGTGCATGATCTGTCACATGATTAGTGCATGATCATCCACGTGATCAGTGCATGGGCAGTCATGTGATCAGTGCATGATATAGACGTGATCAGTGCATGATCAGTCTCGTGATCAGTGCATGATAGCCACGTGATCAGTGCATGATCAGTCACCTGATGGGTGTATGATCATTCACGTGACCTGTACATGGTAGCTACATGATCATTGCATGATCAGCCACGTGAGTAGTGCATGATAGCCACGTGATCAGTGCATGATCACGTGATCAGTGCATGATCAGTCATGTGACCAGTACATGGTAGAGGCGTGATCATGGCATGATCAGCCACGTGAGCAGTGCATGATAGCCACGTGATCAGTGCATGATCAGTCACGTGATCAGTGCATGATCAGTCACGTGATCAGTGCATGATCAGCCACGTGATCAGTGCATGATCAGGCACGTGATCAGTGCATGATCAGCCACGTGATCAGTGCATGATAGCCACGTGATCAGTGCATGATCAGTCACGTGATCAGTGCATGATCAGTCATGTGATCGTGCATGATCAGCCACGTGATCAGTGCATGATCAGCCACGTGATCAGTGCATGATCAGTCACGTGATCAGTGCATGATCAGCCACGTGATCAGTGCATGGCAGCTACGTGATCAGTGCATGATCAGCCACGTGATCAGTGCATGATAGCCACGTGATCAGTGCATGATAGCCACGTGATCAGTGCATGATCAGTCACGTGATAGTGCATGATCAGCCACGTGATCAGTGCATGATAGCCACGTGATCAGTGCATGACAGCCACGTGATCAGTGCATGATAGCCACGTGATCAGTGCATGATCAGTCACGTGATCATGCATGATCAGCCACGTGATCAGTGCATGATCAGCCACGTGATCAGTGCATGATCAATTACGTGATCAGTGCATGATCAGTCACGTGATCAGTGCATGGTAGCCACGTGATCAGTGCATGATCAGCCACGTGATCAGTGCATGATAGCCACGTGATCAGTGCATGATCAGTCACGTGATCAGTGCATGATCAGCCACGTGAACAGTGCATGCAGTCACGTGATCAGGGCATGCTGAGCTGCGTGATTACTGTCTGCTCATCTGCTTGACAATTGCCAGCTGAGCTGCACACCTGCCTGTCATCTGCTTGACAATTGCCAGCTGTGCTGCGTAATTCCTGCCTGCTCAGCTGCTTGATTATTGCCAGCTGAGCAGCATGATTCCTCACAGCTGAGTTCCATGATTATTGCCTGCTGACTGTTTGATCAGTGCCTACTCAGCTCTTTGTTCATTGCCTCCAGAGGCACTGATCAGTGTATGATAGCAAACAGATCAGTGCATGATCAGTCATGATGATCAGTACCATTGTCACGTGATCAGTGCATGATAGTCATGTGATCAGTCCATGCTCAGTCACGTGATCAGTGCATGATCAGCCACGTGATCAGTGCATGATCTGTCACATGATCAGTGTATGATCATCCACGTGATCAGTGCATGGCAGTCATGTGATCAGTGTGCATATAGACGTGATCAGTGCATGATCAGTCACGTGATCAGTGCCGATCAGTCACGTGATCAGTGATGATCAGCCACGTGATCAGTGCATGATAGCCACGTGATCAGTGCATGATCAGTCACGTGATCAGTGCATGATCAGTCACGTGATCAGTGCATGGTATCACGTGATCAGTGCATGATCAGCCACGTGATCAGTGCATGATAGCCACGTGATCAGTGCATGATCAGCCACGTGATCAGTGCATGATCAGCCACGTGATCAGTGCATGATCAGTCACGTGATCAGTGCATGATCAGCCACGTGATCAGTGCATGATAGCCACGTGATCAGTGCATGATCAGCCACGTGATCAGTGCATGATAGCCACGTGATCAGTGCATGATCAGCCACGTGATCAGTGCATGATCAGTCACGTGATCAGTGCATGATCAGTCACGTGATCAGTGCATGATAGCCACGTGATCAGTGCATGATCAGCCATACGTGATCAGTGCATGATAGCCACGTGATCAGTGCATGATCAGTCACGTGATCAGTGCATGATCAGCCACGTGATCAGTGCATGATCAGTCACGTGATCAGTGCATGATAGCCACGTGATCAGTGCATGATCAGCCACGTGATCAGTGCATGATAGCCACGTGATCAGTGCATGATCAGCCACGTGATCAGTGCATGATCAATTACGTGATCAGTGCATGATCAGTCACGTGACCAGTGCATGATAGCCACGTGATCAGTGCATGATCAGCCACGTGATCAGTGCATGATAGCCACGTGATCAGTGCATGATAGCCACGTGATCAGTGCATGATCAGTCATGTGATCAGTATGATATCCACGTGATCAGTGCATGATAGCCACGTGATCAGTGCATGAGAGCCACGTGATCAGTGCATGATCAGTCACGTGATACATGTGTGATCAGCCACGTGATCAGTGCATGATGAGCCACGTGATCAGTGCAGGATCAATTACGTGATCAGTGCATGATCAGTCACGTGACCAGTACATGGTTGCTACGTGATCATTGCATGATCAGCCACGTGAGCAGAGCATGATAGCCACGTGATCAGTGCATGATCAGTCACGTGATCAGTACATGATCAGTCACGTGAACAGTGCATGATCATTTACGTGATCAGTGCATGATCAGTCAACCAGTATATGGTTGCTACGTGATCATTCCATGACGAGCCACGTGAGCAGTGCATGATAGCCACGTGATGTGTGCATGAGTTACGTGAGCAGAGTATGATCAGCCACGTGATCAGTGCATGAGTGCCACGTGATCAGTGCATGATATGTCACGTGACAGTGTGTGATCAGCCACGTGAACAGTGCATGTTCAGCCACGTGATCAGTGCATGATAGCCACGTGATCAGTGTATGATCAGCCACGTGATCAGTGCATGGTCAGACACGTGAACAGTGTATGATCAGCCACGTGATCAGTGCATGATATCCAAGTGATCAGTGCATGATCATCACGTGATCAGTGTATGATCAGCCACGTGAACAGTGCATGCTCAGTCACGTGATCTGGGCCTGCTGAGCTGCGTGATTACTGTCTGCTCATCTGCTTGACAATTGCCAGCTGAGCTGCACGATTCCTGCCTGTCATCTGCTTGACAATTGCCAGCTGTGCTGCGTAATTCCTGCCTGCTCAGCTGCTTGATTATTGCCAGCTGAGCAGCATGATTCCTCACACCTGAGTTCCATGATTATTGCCTGCTGACTGTTTGATTCGTGCCTACTCAGCTCTTTGTTTATTGCCTCCAGAGGCACATGATCAGTGTATGATAGCAAACATGATCAGCGCATGATCAGTCACATGATCAGCGCCATTAAGTCACGTGATCACTACATGATAGTCATGTGATCAGTCCATGCTCAGTCACGGTATCAGTGCATGATCAGCCACGTGATCAGTGCATGATCTGTCACAAGATTAGTGTATGATCATCCACGTGATCAGTGCATGGGCAGTCATGTGATCAGTGCATGATATAGACGTGATCAGTGCATGATCAGTCTCGTGATCAGTGCATGATAGCCACGTGATCAGTGCATGATCAGTCACCTGATGGGTGTATGATCATTCACGTGACCTGTACATGGTAGCTACATGATCATTGCATGATCAGCCACGTGAGTAGTGCATGATAGCCACGTGATCACTGCATGATCAGTCACGTGATCAGTGCATGATCAGTCATGTGACCAGTACATGGTAGCTGCGTGATCATGGCATGATCAGCCACGTGAGCAGTGCATGATAGCCACGTGATCAGTGCATGATCAGACACGTGATCAGTGCATGATCAGTCACGTGATCAGTGCATGATCAGCCACGTGATCAGTGCATGACCAGGCACGTGATCAGTGTATGTCCAGCCAGTGATCAGTGCATGATAGCCACGTGATCAGTGCATGATCAGTCACGTGATCAGTGCATGATCAGTTATGTGATCAGTGTATGATCAGCCACGTGATCAGTGCATGATCAGCCACATGATCAGTGCATGATCAATTACGTGATCAGTGCATGATCAGTCACGTGACCAGTACATGGTAGCTACGTGATCATTGCATGATCAGCCACGTGATCAGTGCATGATAGCCACGTGATCAGTGCATGATAGCCACGTGATCAGTGCATGATCAGTCATGTGATACGTGTGTGATCAGCCACGTGATCAGTGCATGATATCCACGTGATCAGTGCATGACAGCCACGTGATCAGTGCATGAGAGCCACGTGATCAGTGCATGATCAGTCACGTGATACATGTGTGATCAGCCACGTGATCAGTGCATGATGAGCCACGTGATCAGTGCAGGATCAATTACGTGATCAGTGCATGATCAGTCACGTGACCAGTACATGGTTGCTACGTGATCGTTGCATGATCAGCCACGTGAGCAGTGCATGATAGCCACGTGATCAGTGCATGATCAGTCACGTGATCAGTACATGATCAGTCACGTGAACAGTGCATGATCATTTACGTGATCTTTGCATGATCAGTCACGTGACCAGTATATGGTTGCTACGTGATCATTCCATGACGAGCCACGTGAGCAGTGCATGATAGCCACGTGATGTGTGCATGAGTTACGTGAGCAGAGTATGATCAGCCACGTGATCAGTGCATGAGTGCCACGTGATCAGTGCATGATATGTCACGTGACAGGTGTGTGATCAGCCACGTGAACAGTGCATGTTCAGCCACGTGATCAGTGCATGATAGCCACGTGATCAGTGCATGATCAGTTACGTGATCAGTGTATGATCAGCCACGTGATCAGTGCATGATCAGACACGTGAACAGTGTATGATCAGCCACGTGATCAGTGCATGATATCCAAGTGATCAGTGCATGATCATCACGTGATCAGTGTATGATCAGCCACGTGAACAGTGCATGCTCAGTCACGTGATCTGGGCCTGCTGAGCTGCGTGATTACTGTCTGCTCATCTGCTTGACAATTGCCAGCTGAGCTGCACGATTCCTGCCTGTCATCTGCTTGACAATTGCCAGCTGTGCTGCGTAATTCCTGCCTGCTCAGCTGCTTGATTATTGCCAGCTGAGCAGCATGATTCCTCACACCTGAGTTCCATGATTATTGCCTGCTGACTGTTTGATTCGTGCCTACTCAGCTCTTTGTTTATTGCCTCCAGAGGCACATGATCAGTGTATGATAGCAAACATGATCAGCGCATGATCAGTCACATGATCAGCGCCATTAAGTCACGTGATCACTACATGATAGTCATGTGATCAGTCCATGCTCAGTCACGGTATCAGTGCATGATCAGCCACGTGATCAGTGCATGATCTGTCACAAGATTAGTGTATGATCATCCACGTGATCAGTGCATGGGCAGTCATGTGATCAGTGCATGATAGACGTGATCAGTGCATGATCAGTCTCGTGATCAGTGCATGATAGCCACGTGATCAGTGCATGATCAGTCACCTGATGGGTGTATGATCATTCACGTGACCTGTACATGGTAGCTACATGATCATTGCATGATCAGCCACGTGAGAGTAGTTCATGAGCCACGTGATCACTGCATGATCAGTCACGTGATCAGTGCATGATCAGTCATGTGACCAGTACATGGTAGCTGCGTGATCATGCATGATCAGCCACGTGAGCAGTGCATGATAGCCACGTGATCAGTGCATGATCAGTCACGTGATCAGTGCATGATCAGTCACGTGATCAGTGCATGATCAGCCACGTGATCAGTGCATGATCAGTCACGTGATCAGTGCATGATCAGCCACGTGATCAGTGCATGACCAGGCACGTGATCAGTGTATGTCAGCCACGTGATCAGTGCATGATAGCCACGTGATCAGTGCATGATCAGTCACGTGATCAGTGCATGATCAGTTACGTGATCAGTGCATGATCAGCCACGTGATCAGTGCATGATCAGCCACATGATCAGTGCATGATCAATTACGTGATCAGTGCATGATCAGTCACGTGATCAGTACATGGTAGCTACGTGATCATTGCATGATCAGCCACGTGATCAGTGCATGATAGCCACGTGATCAGTGCATGATAGCCACGTGATCAGTGATCAATCATGTGATACGTGTGTGATCAGCCACGTGATCAGTGCATGATATCCACGTGATCAGTGCATGACAGCCACGTGATCAGTGCATGAGAGCCACGTGATCAGTGCATGATCAGTCACGTGATACATGTGTGATCAGCCACGTGATCAGTGCATGATGAGCCACGTGATCAGTGCATGATCAATTACGTGATCAGTGCATGATCAGTCACGTGACCAGTACATGGTTGCTACGTGATCAGTGCATGATCAGCCACGTGAGCAGTGCATGATAGCCACGTGATCAGTGCATGATCAGTCACGTGATCAGTGCATGATCAGTCACGTGAACAGTGCATGATCATTTACGTGATCAGTGCATGATCAGTCACGTGACCAGTATATGGTTGCTACGTGATCATTGCATGACAGCCACGTGAGCAGTGCATGATAGCCACGTGATGTGTGCATGAGTTACGTGAGCAGAGTATGATCAGCCACGTGATCAGTGCATGAGTGCCACGTGATCAGTGCATGATAGTCACGTGACAGTGTGTGATCAGCCACGTGATCAGTGCATGATCAGCCACGTGATCAGTGCATGATAGCCACGTGATCAGTGCATGATCAGTCACGTGATCAGTGCATGATCAGCCACGTGATCAGTGCATGATCAGCCACGTGATCAGTGCATGATCAGCCACGTGATCAGTGCATGATAGCCACGTGATCAGTGCATGATCAGTCACGTGATCAGTGCATGATCAGCCACGTGATCAGTGCATGATATCCACGTGATCAGTGCATGATCATCACGTGATCAGTGTATGATCAGCCACGTGAACAGTGCATGCTCAGTCACGTGATCTGGGCCTGCTGAGCTGCGTGATTACTGTCTGCTCATCTGCTTGACAATTGCCAGCTGAGCTGCACGATTCCTGCCTGTCATCTGCTTGACAATTGCCAGCTGTGCTGCGTAATTCCTGCCTGCTCAGCTGCTTGATTATTGCCAGCTGAGCAGCATGATTCCTCACACCTGAGTTCCATGATTATTGCCTGCTGACTGTTTGATTCGTGCCTACTCAGCTCTTTGTTTATTGCCTCCAGAGGCACATGATCAGTGTATGATAGCAAACATGATCAGCGCATGATCAGTCACATGATCAGCGCCATTAAGTCACGTGATCACTACATGATAGTCATGTGATCAGTCCATGCTCAGTCACGGTATCAGTGCATGATCAGCCACGTGATCAGTGCATGATCTGTCACAAGATTAGTGTATGATCATCCACGTGATCAGTGCATGGGCAGTCATGTGATCAGTGCATGATATAGACGTGATCAGTGCATGATCAGTCTCGTGATCAGTGCATGATAGCCACGTGATCAGTGCATGATCAGTCACCTGATGGGTGTATGATCATTCACGTGACCTGTACATGGTAGCTACATGATCATTGCATGATCAGCCACGTGAGTAGTGCATGATAGCCACGTGATCAGTGCATGATCAGTCACGTGATCAGTGCATGATCAGTCATGTGACCAGTACATGGTAGCTGCGTGATCATGCATGATCAGCCACGTGAGCAGTGCATGATAGCCACGTGATCAGTGCATGATCAGACACGTGATCAGTGCATGATCAGTCACGTGATCAGTGCATGATCAGGCACGTGATCAGTGCATGATCAGCCACGTGATCAGTGCATGATAGCCACGTGATCAGTGCATGATCAGTCACGTGATCAGTGCATGATCAGTCACGTGATCAGTGTATGATCAGCCACGTGATCAGTGCATGATCAGCCACATGATCAGTGCATGATCAATTACGTGATCAGTGCATGATCAGTCACGTGATCAGTACATGGTAGCTACGTGATCATTGCATGATCAGCCACGTGATCAGTGCATGATAGCCACGTGATCAGTGCATGATCAGTCATGTGATACGTGTGTGATCAGCCACGTGATCAGTGCATGATATCCACGTGATCAGTGCATGACAGCCACGTGATCAGTGCATGAGAGCCACGTGATCAGTGCATGATCAGTCACGTGATACATGTGTGATCAGCCACGTGATCAGTGCATGATGAGCCACGTGATCAGTGCAGGATCAATTACGTGATCAGTGCATGATCAGTCACGTGACCAGTACATGGTTGCTACGTGATCGTTGCATGATCAGCCACGTGAGCAGAGCATGATAGCCACGTGATCAGTGCATGATCAGTCACGTGATCAGTACATGATCAGTCACGTGAACAGTGCATGATCATTTACGTGATCTTTGCATGATCAGTCACGTGACCAGTATATGGTTGCTACGTGATCATTCCATGACAGCCACGTGAGCAGTGCATGATAGCCACGTGATGTGTGCATGAGTTACGTGAGCAGAGTATGATCAGCCACGTGATCAGTGCATGAGTGCCACGTGATCAGTGCATGATATGTCACGTGACAGGTGTGTGATCAGCCACGTGAACAGTGCATGTTCAGCCACGTGATCAGTGCATGATAGCCACGTGATCAGTGCATGATCAGTTACGTGAGCAGTGTATGATCAGCCACGTGATCAGTGCATGGTCAGACACGTGAACAGTGTATGATCAGCCACGTGATCAGTGCATGATATCCAAGTGATCAGTGCATGATCATCACGTGATCAGTGTATGATCAGCCACGTGAACAGTGCATGCTCAGTCACGTGATCTGGGCCTGCTGAGCTGCGTGATTACTGTCTGCTCATCTGCTTGACAATTGCCAGCTGAGCTGCACGATTCCTGCCTGTCATCTGCTTGACAATTGCCAGCTGTGCTGCGTAATTCCTGCCTGCTCAGCTGCTTGATTATTGCCAGCTGAGCAGCATGATTCCTCACACCTGAGTTCCATGATTATTGCCTGCTGACTGTTTGATTCGTGCCTACTCAGCTCTTTGTTTATTGCCTCCAGAGGCACATGATCAGTGTATGATAGCAAACATGATCAGCGCATGATCAGTCACATGATCAGCGCCATTAAGTCACGTGATCACTACATGATAGTCATGTGATCAGTCCATGCTCAGTCACGGTATCAGTGCATGATCAGCCACGTGATCAGTGCATGATAGTCATGTGATCAGTGCATGATATAGACGTGATCAGTGCATGATCAGTCTCGTGATCAGTGCATGATAGCCACGTGATCAGTGCATGATCAGTCACCTGATGGGTGTATGATCATTCACGTGACCTGTACATGGTAGCTACATGATCATTGCATGATCAGCCACGTGAGTAGTGCATGATAGCCACGTGATCAGTGCATGATCAGTCACGTGATCAGTGCATGATCAGTCATGTGACCAGTACATGGTAGCTGCGTGATCATGGCATGATCAGCCACGTGAGCAGTGCATGATAGCCACGTGATCAGTGCATGATCAGACACGTGATCAGTGCATGATCAGTCACGTGATCAGTGCATGATCAGCCACGTGATCAGTGCATGACCAGGCACGTGATCAGTGTATGTCAGCCAAGTGATCAGTGCATGATAGCCACGTGATCAGTGCATGATCAGTCACGTGATCAGTGCATGATCAGTTATGTGATCAGTGTATGATCAGCCACGTGATCAGTGCATGATCAGCCACATGATCAGTGCATGATCAATTACGTGATCAGTGCATGATCAGTCACGTGACCAGTACATGGTAGCTACGTGATCATTGCCTGATCAGCCACGTGATCAGTGCATGATAGCCACGTGATCAGTGCATGATAGCCACGTGATCAGTGCATGATCAGTCATGTGATACGTGTGTGATCAGCCACGTGATCAGTGCATGATATCCACGTGATCAGTGCATGACAGCCACGTGATCAGTGCATGAGAGCCACGTGATCAGTGCATGATCAGTCACGTGATACATGTGTGATCAGCCACGTGATCAGTGCATGATGAGCCACGTGATCAGTGCATGATCAATTACGTGATCAGTGCATGATCAGTCACGTGACCAGTACATGGTTGCTACGTGATCGTTGCATGATCAGCCACGTGAGCAGAGCATGATAGCCACGTGATCAGTGCATGATCAGTCACGTGATCAGTACATGATCAGTCACGTGAACAGTGCATGATCATTTACGTGATCTTTGCATGATCAGTCACGTGACCAGTATATGGTGCTACGTGATCATTCCATGACGAGCCACGTGAGCAGTGCATGATAGCCACGTGATGTGTGCATGAGTTACGTGAGCAGAGTATGATCAGCCACGTGATCAGTGCATGAGTGCCACGTGATCAGTGCATGATATGTCACGTGACAGGTGTGTGATCAGCCACGTGATCAGTGCATGATCAGCCACGTGATCAGTGCATGATAGCCACGTGATCAGTGCATGATCAGTTACGTGATCAGTGTATGATCAGCCACGTGATCAGTGCATGATATCCACGTGATCAGTGCATGATCATCACGTGATCAGTGTATGATCAGCCACGTGAACAGTGCATGCTCAGTCACGTGATCTGGGCCTGCTGAGCTGCGTGATTACTGTCTGCTCATCTGCTTGACATTGCCAGCTGAGCTGCACGATTCCTGCCTGTCATCTGCTTGACAATTGCCAGCTGTGCTGCGTAATTCCTGCCTGCTCAGCTGCTTGATTATTGCCAGCTGAGCAGCATGATTCCTCACACCTGAGTTCCATGATTATTGCCTGCTGACTGTTTGATTCGTGCCTACTCAGCTCTTTGTTTATTGCCTCCAGAGGCACATGATCAGTGTATGATAGCAAACATGATCAGCGCATGATCAGTCACATGATCAGCGCCATTAAGTCACGTGATCACTACATGATAGTCATGTGATCAGTCCATGCTCAGTCACGGTATCAGTGCATGATCAGCCACGTGATCAGTGCATGATCTGTCACATGATTAGTGTATGATCATCCACGTGATCAGTGCATGGGCAGTCATGTGATCAGTGCATGATATAGACGTGATCAGTGCATGAGTCACCTGATGGGTGTATGATCAGTCACGTGACCTGTACATGGTAGCTACATGATCATTGCATGATCAGCCACGTGAGTAGTGCATGATAGCCACGTGATCAGTGCATGATCAGTCACGTGATCAGTGCATGATCAGTCATGTGACCAGTACATGGTAGCTGCGTGATCATGCATGATCAGCCACGTGATCAGTGCATGATAGCCACGTGATCAGTGCATGATCAGTCACGTGATCAGTGCATGATCAGTCACGTGATCAGTGCATCAGCACCAGTGTATGTCACGTGATCAGTGTGATGTCAGCCACGTGATCAGTGCATGATCAGTCACGTGATCAGTGCATGATCAGCCACGTGATCAGTGCATGATCAGCCACGTGATCAGTGCATGATCAATCACGTGATCAGTGCATGATCAGTCACGTGACCAGTACATGGTAGCCACGTGATCATTGCATGATCAGCCACGTGATCAGTGCATGATAGCCACGTGATCAGTGCATGATCAGTCATGTGATACGTGTGTGATCAGCCACGTGATCAGTGCATGATATCCACGTGATCAGTGCATGACAGCCACGTGATCAGTGCATGAGAGCCACGTGATCAGTGCATGATCAGTCACGTGATACATGTGTGATCAGCCACGTGATCAGTGCATGATGAGCCACGTGATCAGTGCATGATCAATTACGTGATCAGTGCATGATCAGTCACGTGACCAGTACATGGTTGCTACGTGATCGTTGCATGATCAGCCACGTGAGCAGTGCATGATAGCCACGTGATCAGTGCATGATCAGTCACGTGATCAGTACATGATCAGTCACGTGAACAGTGCATGATCATTTACGTGATCTTTGCATGATCAGTCACGTGACCAGTATATGGTTGCTACGTGATCATTCCATGACGAGCCACGTGAGCAGTGCATGATAGCCACGTGATGTGTGCATGAGTTACGTGAGCAGAGTATGATCAGCCACGTGATCAGTGCATGAGTGCCACGTGATCAGTGCATGATATGTCACGTGACAGGTGTGTGATCAGCCACGTGAACAGTGCATGTTCAGCCACGTGATCAGTGCATGATAGCCACGTGATCAGTGCATGATCAGTTACGTGAGCAGTGTATGATCAGCCACGTGATCAGTGCATGGTCAGACACGTGAACAGTGTATGATCAGCCACGTGATCAGTGCATGATATCCAAGTGATCAGTGCATGATCATCACGTGATCAGTGTATGATCAGCCACGTGAACAGTGCATGCTCAGTCACGTGATCTGGGCCTGCTGAGCTGCGTGATTACTGTCTGCTCATCTGCTTGACAATTGCCAGCTGAGCTGCACGATTCCTGCCTGTCATCTGCTTGACAATTGCCAGCTGTGCTGCGTAATTCCTGCCTGCTCAGCTGCTTGATTATTGCCAGCTGAGCAGCATGATTCCTCACACCTGAGTTCCATGATTATTGCCTGCTGACTGTTTGATTCGTGCCTACTCAGCTCTTTGTTTATTGCCTCCAGAGGCACATGATCAGTGTATGATAGCAAACATGATCAGCGCATGATCAGTCACATGATCAGCGCCATTAAGTCACGTGATCACTACATGATAGTCATGTGATCAGTCCATGCTCAGTCACGGTATCAGTGCATGATCAGCCACGTGATCAGTGCATGATCTGTCACATGATTAGTGTATGATCATCCACGTGATCAGTGCATGGGCAGTCATGTGATCAGTGCATGATATAGACGTGATCAGTGCATGATCAGTCTCGTGATCAGTGCATGATAGCCACGTGATCAGTGCATGATCAGTCACCTGATGGGTGTATGATCATTCACGTGACCTGTACATGGTAGCTACATGATCATTGCATGATCAGCCACGTGAGTAGTGCATGATAGCCACGTGATCACTGCATGATCAGTCACGTGATCAGTGCATGATCAGTCATGTGACCAGTACATGGTAGCTGCGTGATCATGGCATGATCAGCCACGTGAGCAGTGCATGATAGCCACGTGATCAGTGCATGATCAGACACGTGATCAGTGCATGATCAGCCACGTGATCAGTGCATGATCAGCCACGTGATCAGTGCATGAGCCACGTGATCAGTGCATGATGACAGTGATCAGTGCATGATCAGTCACGTGATCAGTGCATGATCAGTTACGTGATCAGTGCATGATCAGCCACGTGATCAGTGCATGATCAGCCACGTGATCAGTGCATGATCAATTACGTGATCAGTGCATGATCAGTCACGTGACCAGCATGGTAGCCACGTGATCATTGCATGATCAGCCACGTGATCAGTGCATGATAGCCACGTGATCAGTGCATGATAGCCACGTGATCAGTGCATGATCAGTCATGTGATACGTTGTGATCAGCCACGTGATCAGTGCATGATATCCACGTGATCAGTGCATGACAGCCACGTGATCAGTGCATGAGAGCCACGTGATCAGTGCATGATCAGTCACGTGATACATGTGTGATCAGCCACGTGATCAGTGCATGATGAGCCACGTGATCAGTGCATGATCAATTACGTGATCAGTGCATGATCAGTCACGTGACCAGTACATGGTTGCTACGTGATCGTTGCATGATCAGCCACGTGAGCAGTGCATGATAGCCACGTGATCAGTGCATGATCAGTCACGTGATCAGTACATGATCAGTCACGTGAACAGTGCATGATCATTTACGTGATCAGTGCATGATCAGTCACGTGACCAGTATATGGTTGCTACGTGATCATTCCATGACGAGCCACGTGAGCAGTGCATGATAGCCACGTGATGTGTGCATGAGTTACGTGAGCAGTGTATGATCAGCCACGTGATCAGTGCATGATATGTCACGTGACAGGTGTGTGATCAGCCACGTGATCAGTGCATGTTCAGCCACGTGATCAGTGCATGATAGCCACGTGATCAGTGCATGATCAGTTACGTGAGCAGTGTATGATCAGCCACGTGATCAGTGCATGGTCAGACACGTGAACAGTGTATGATCAGCCACGTGATCAGTGCATGATATCCAAGTGATCAGTGCATGATCATCACGTGATCAGTGTATGATCAGCCACGTGAACAGTGCATGCTCAGTCACGTGATCAGGGCCTGCTGAGCTGCGTGATTACTGTCTGCTCATCTGCTTGACAATTGCCAGCTGAGCTGCACGATTCCTGCCTGTCATCTGCTTGACAATTGCCAGCTGTGCTGCGTAATTCCTGCCTGCTCAGCTGCTTGATTATTGCCAGCTGAGCAGCATGATTCCTCACACCTGAGTTCCATGATTATTGCCTGCTGACTGTTTGATTCGTGCCTACTCAGCTCTTTGTTTATTGCCTCCAGAGGCACATGATCAGTGTATGATAGCAAACATGATCAGCGCATGATCAGTCACATGATCAGCGCCATTAAGTCACGTGATCACTACATGATAGTCATGTGATCAGTCCATGCTCAGTCACGGTATCAGTGCATGATCAGCCACGTGATCAGTGCATGATCTGTCACATGATTAGTGTATGATCATCCACGTGATCAGTGCATGGGCAGTCATGTGATCAGTGCATGATATAGACGTGATCAGTGCATGATCAGTCACGTGATCAGTGCATGATAGCCACGTGATCAGTGCATGATCAGTCACCTGATGGGTGTATGATCATTCACGTGACCTGTACATGGTAGCTACATGATCATTGCATGATCAGCCACGTGAGTAGTGCATGATAGCCACGTGATCAGTGCATGATCAGTCACGTGATCAGTGCATGATCAGTCATGTGACCAGTACATGGTAGCTGCGTGATCATGCATGATCAGCCACGTGAGCAGTGCATGATAGCCACGTGATCAGTGCATGATCAGACACGTGATCAGTGCATGATCAGTCACGTGATCAGTGCATGATCAGCCACGTGATCAGTGCATGACCAGGCACGTGATCAGTGTATGATCAGCCACGTGATCAGTGCATGATAGCCACGTGATCAGTGCATGATCAGTCACGTGATCAGTGCATGATCAGTCATGTGATCAGTGCATGATCAGCCACGTGATCAGTGCATGATCAGCCACGTGATCAGTGCATGATCAATCACGTGATCAGTGCATGATCAGTCACGTGATCAGTGCATGATAGCTACGTGATCATTGCATGATCAGCCACGTGATCAGTGCATGATAGCCACGTGATCAGTGCATGATAGCCACGTGATCAGTGCATGATCAGTCACGTGATACGTATGATCAGCCACGTGATCAGTGCATGATAGCCACGTGATCAGTGCATGATCAGCCACGTGATCAGTGCATGATCAGCCACGTGATCAGTGCATGATCAGTCACGTGATCATGTGTGATCAGCCACGTGATCAGTGCATGATCAGCCACGTGATCAGTGCATGATCAACACGTGATCAGTGCATGATCAGTCATGTGATACGTGTGTGATCAGCCACGTGATCAGTGCATGATATCCACGTGATCAGTGCATGACAGCCACGTGATCAGTGCATGATAGCCACGTGATCAGTGCATGATCAGTCACGTGATACATGTGTGATCAGCCACGTGATCAGTGCATGATGAGCCACGTGATCAGTGCATGATCAATTACGTGATCAGTGCATGATCAGTCACGTGACCAGTACATGGTTGCTACGTGATCGTTGCATGATCAGCCACGTGAGCAGAGCATGATAGCCACGTGATCAGTGCATGATCAGTCACGTGATCAGTACATGATCAGTCACGTGAACAGTGCATGATCATTTACGTGATCAGTGCATGATCAGTCACGTGACCAGTATATGGTAGCTACGTGATCATTCCATGACGAGCCACGTGAGCAGTGCATGATAGCCACGTGATGTGTGCATGAGTTACGTGAGCAGAGTATGATCAGCCACGTGATCAGTGCATGAGTGCCACGTGATCAGTGCATGATATGTCACGTGACAGGTGTGTGATCAGCCACGTGAACAGTGCATGTTCAGCCACGTGATCAGTGCATGATAGCCACGTGATCAGTGCATGATCAGTTACGTGAGCAGTGTATGATCAGCCACGTGATCAGTGCATGGTCAGACACGTGAACAGTGTATGATCAGCCACGTGATCAGTGCATGATATCCGTGATCAGTGCATGATCATCACGTGATCAGTGTATGATCAGCCACGTGAACAGTGCATGCTCAGTCACGTGATCTGGGCCTGCTGAGCTGCGTGATTACTGTCTGCTCATCTGCTTGACAATTGCCAGCTGAGCTGCACGATTCCTGCCTGTCATCTGCTTGACAATTGCCAGCTGTGCTGCGTAATTCCTGCCTGCTCAGCTGCTTGATTATTGCCAGCTGAGCAGCATGATTCCTCACACCTGAGTTCCATGATTATTGCCTGCTGACTGTTTGATTCGTGCCTACTCAGCTCTTTGTTTATTGCCTCCAGAGGCACATGATCAGTGTATGATAGCAAACATGATCAGCGCATGATCAGTCACATGATCAGCGCCATTAAGTCACGTGATCACTACATGATAGTCATGTGATCAGTCCATGCTCAGTCACGGTATCAGTGCATGATCAGCCACGTGATCAGTGCATGATCTGTCACAAGATTAGTGTATGATCATCCACGTGATCAGTGCATGGGCAGTCATGTGATCAGTGCATGATATAGACGTGATCAGTGCATGATCAGTCTCGTGATCAGTGCATGATAGCCACGTGATCAGTGCATGATCAGTCACCTGATGGGTGTATGATCATTCACGTGACCTGTACATGGTAGCTACATGATCATTGCATGATCAGCCACGTGAGTAGTGCATGATAGCCACGTGATCACTGCATGATCAGTCACGTGATCAGTGCATGATCAGTCATGTGACCAGTACATGGTAGCTGCGTGATCATGCATGATCAGCCACGTGAGCAGTGCATGATAGCCACGTGATCAGTGCATGATCAGACACGTGATCAGTGCATGATCAGTCACGTGATCAGTGCATGATCAGCCACGTGATCAGTGCATGATCAGGCACGTGATCAGTGCATGTCAGCCACGTGATCAGTGCATGATAGCCACGTGATCAGTGCATGATCAGTCACGTGATCAGTGCATGATCAGTCACGTGATCAGTGCATGATCAGCCACGTGATCAGTGCATGATCAGCCACGTGATCAGTGCATGATCAATTACGTGATCAGTGCATGATCAGTCACGTGACCAGTACATGCTACGTGATCATTGCATGATCAGCCACGTGATCAGTGCATGATAGCCACGTGATCAGTGCATGATAGCCACGTGATCAGTGCATGATCAGTCACGTGATCATGTGTGATCAGCCACGTGATCAGTGCATGATGAGCCACGTGATCAGTGCATGATCAATTACGTGATCAGTGCATGATCAGTCACGTGACCAGTACATGGTTGCCACGTGATCGTGCATGATCAGCCACGTGAGCAGTGCATGATAGCCACGTGATCAGTGCATGATCAGTCACGTGATCAGTGCATGATCAGTCACGTGATCAGTGCATGATCATTTACGTGATCAGTGCATGATCAGTCACGTGATCAGTGCATGATCAGCCACGTGATGCAGTGCATGATAGTTACGTGATCAGTGTATGATCAGCCACGTGATCAGTGCATGATCACGTGATCAGTGATCAGTGTATGATGATCACCATCAGTGCATGATCAGCCACGTGATCAGTGCATGATAGCCACGTGATCAGTGCATGATCATCACGTGATCAGTGTATGATCAGCCACGTGAACAGTGCATGCTCAGTCACGTGATCTGGGCCTGCTGAGCTGCGTGATTACTGTCTGCTCA
The DNA here is from genome assembly GCF_032452875.1 of Bos javanicus. Classification (NCBI taxonomy): domain Eukaryota; kingdom Metazoa; phylum Chordata; class Mammalia; order Artiodactyla; family Bovidae; genus Bos; species Bos javanicus. The sequence continues at coordinate 59,197 of NW_026894759.1, read as the reverse complement.
TCTGCTTGACAATTGCCAGCTGAGCTGCACGATTCCTGCCTGTCATCTGCTTGACAATTGCCAGCTGTGCTGCATAATTCCTGCCTGCTCAGCTGCTTGATTATTGCCAGCTGAGCAGCATGATTCCTCACACCTGAGTTCCATGATTATTGCCTGCTGACTGTTTGATTCGTGCCTACTCAGCTCTTTGTTTATTGCCTCCAGAGGCACATGATCAGTGTATGATAGCAAACATGATCAGTGCATGATCAGTCACATGATCAGCGCCATTAAGTCACGTGATCACTACATGATAGTCATGTGATCAGTCCATGCTCAGTCACGGTATCAGTGCATGATCAGCCACGTGATCAGTGCATGATCTGTCACATGATTAGTGTATGATCATCCACGTGATCAGTGCATGGGCAGTCATGTGATCAGTGCATGATATAGACGTGATCAGTGCATGATCAGTCTCGTGATCAGTGCATGATAGCCACGTGATCAGTGCATGATCAGTCACCTGATGGGTGTATGATCATTCACGTGACCTGTACATGGTAGCTACATGATCATTGCATGATCAGCCACGTGAGTAGTGCATGATAGCCACGTGATCAGTGCATGATCAGTCACGTGATCAGTGCATGATCAGTCATGTGACCAGTACATGGTAGCTGCGTGATCATGGCATGATCAGCCACGTGAGCAGTGCATGATAGCCACGTGATCAGTGCATGATCAGTCACGTGATCAGTGCATGATCAGTCACGTGATCAGTGCATGATCAGCCACGTGATCAGTGCATGATCAGCCACGTGATCAGTGCATGATCAGTCACGTGATCAGTGCATGATCAGTCACGTGATCAGTGCATGATCAGCCACGTGATCAGTGCATGATCAGCCACGTGATCAGTGCATGATCAATTACGTGATCAGTGCATGATCAGTCACGTGACCAGTACATGGCAGCTACGTGATCATTGCATGATCAGCCACGTGATCAGTGCATGATAGCCACGTGATCAGTGCATGATAGCCACGTGATCAGTGCATGATCAGTCATGTGATACGTGTGTGATCAGCCACGTGATCAGTGCATGATATCCACGTGATCAGTGCATGACAGCCACGTGATCAGTGCATGAGAGCCACGTGATCAGTGCATGATCAGTCACGTGATACATGTGTGATCAGCCACGTGATCAGTGCATGATGAGCCACGTGATCAGTGCAGGATCAATTACGTGATCAGTGCATGATCAGTCACGTGACCAGTACATGGTTGCTACGTGATCGTGCATGATCAGCCACGTGAGCAGAGCATGATAGCCACGTGATCAGTGCATGATCAGTCACGTGATCAGTACATGATCAGTCACGTGAACAGTGCATGATCATTTACGTGATCAGTGCATGATCAGTCACGTGACCAGTATATGGTTGCTACGTGATCATTCCATGACGAGCCACGTGAGCAGTGCATGATAGCCACGTGATGTGTGCATGAGTTACGTGCAGAGTATGATCAGCCACGTGATCAGTGCATGAGTGCCACGTGATCAGTGCATGATATGTCACGTGACAGGTGTGTGATCAGCCACGTGAACAGTGCATGTTCAGCCACGTGATCAGTGCATGATAGCCACGTGATCAGTGCATGATCAGTTACGTGAGCAGTGTATGATCAGCCACGTGATCAGTGCATGGTCAGACACGTGAACAGTGTATGATCAGCCACGTGATCAGTGCATGATATCCAAGTGATCAGTGCATGATCATCACGTGATCAGTGTATGATCAGCCACGTGAACAGTGCATGCTCAGTCACGTGATCTGGGCCTGCTGAGCTGCGTGATTACTGTCTGCTCATCTGCTTGACAATTGCCAGCTGAGCTGCACGATTCCTGCCTGCTCAGCTGCTTGATTATTGCCAGCTGAGCAGCATGATTCCTCACACCTGAGTTCCATGATTATTGCCTGCTGACTGTTTGATTCGTGCCTACTCAGCTCTTTGTTTATTGCCTCCAGAGGCACATGATCAGTGTATGATAGCAAACATGATCAGCGCATGATCAGTCACATGATCAGCGCCATTAAGTCACGTGATCACTACATGATAGTCATGTGATCAGTCCATGCTCAGTCACGGTATCAGTGCATGATCAGCCACGTGATCAGTGCATGATCTGTCACAAGATTAGTGTATGATCATCCACGTGATCAGTGCATGGGCAGTCATGTGATCAGTGCATGATATAGACGAACAGTGCATGATCAGTCTCGTGATCAGTGCATGATAGCCACGTGATCAGTGCATGATCAGTCACCTGATGGGTGTATGATCATTCACGTGACCTGTACATGGTAGCTACATGATCATTGCATGATCAGCCACGTGAGTAGTGCATGATAGCCACGTGATCACTGCATGATCAGTCACGTGATCAGTGCATGATCAGTCATGTGACCAGTACATGGTAGCGTGATCATGGCATGATCAGCCACGTGAGCAGTGCATGATAGCCACGTGATCAGTGCATGATCAGACACGTGATCAGTGCATGATCAGTCACGTGATCAGTGCATGATCAGCCACGTGATCAGTGCATGATCAGGCACGTGATCAGTGCATGTCAGCCACGTGATCAGTGCATGATAGCCACGTGATCAGTGCATGATCAGTCACGTGATCAGTGCATGATCAGTCACGTGATCAGTGTATGATCAGCCACGTGATCAGTGCATGATCAGCCACGTGATCAGTGCATGATCAATTACGTGATCAGTGCATGATCAGTCACGTGATCAGTACATGGTAGCTACGTGATCATTGCATGATCAGCCACGTGATCAGTGCATGATAGCCACGTGATCAGTGCATGATCAGCCACGTGATCAGTGCATGATCAGTCACGTGATACGTGTGATCAGCCACGTGATCAGTGCATGATATCCACGTGATCAGTGCATGACAGCCACGTGATCAGTGCATGATAGCCACGTGATGTGTGCATGAGTCACGTGAGCAGTGTATGATCAGCCACGTGATCAGTGCATGAGTGCCACGTGATCAGTGCATGATAGTCACGTGACAGTGTGTGATCAGCCATCAGTGCATGATCAGCCACGTGATCAGTGCATGATAGCCACGTGATCAGTGCATGATCAGTTACGTGATCAGTATGATCAGCCACGTGATCAGTGCATGATCAGACACGTGAACAGTGTATGATCAGCCACGTGATCAGTGCATGATATCCACGTGATCAGTGCATGATCATCACGTGATCAGTGTATGATCAGCCACGTGAACAGTGCATGCTCAGTCACGTGATCTGGGCCTGCTGAGCTGCGTGATTACTGTCTGCTCATCTGCTTGACAATTGCCAGCTGAGCTGCACGATTCCTGCCTGCTCAGCTGCTTGATTATTGCCAGCTGAGCAGCATGATTCCTCACACCTGAGTTCCATGATTATTGCCTGCTGACTGTTTGATTCGTGCCTACTCAGCTCTTTGTTTATTGCCTCCAGAGGCACATGATCAGTGTATGATAGCAAACATGATCAGCGCATGATCAGTCACATGATCAGCGCCATTAAGTCACGTGATCACTACATGATAGTCATGTGATCAGTCCATGCTCAGTCACGGTATCAGTGCATGATCAGCCACGTGATCAGTGCATGATCTGTCACATGATTAGTGTATGATCATCCACGTGATCAGTGCATGGGCAGTCATGTGATCAGTGCATGATATAGACGTGATCAGTGCATGATCAGTCACGTGATCAGTGCATGATAGCCACGTGATCAGTGCATGATCAGTCACCTGATGGGTGTATGATCATTCACGTGACCTGTACATGGTAGCTACATGATCATTGCATGATCAGCCACGTGAGTAGTGCATGATAGCCACGTGATCAGTGCATGATCAGTCACGTGATCAGTGCATGATCAGTCATGTGACCAGTACATGGTAGCTGCGTGATCATGCATGATCAGCCACGTGATCAGTGCATGATAGCCACGTGATCAGTGCATGATCAGTCACGTGATCAGTGCATGATCAGTCACGTGATCAGTGCATGATCAGCCACGTGATCAGTGCATGATCAGTCACGTGATCAGTGCATGATCAGCCACGTGATCAGTGCATGATCAGTCATGTGATCAGTGCATGATAGACGTGATCAGTGCATGATCAGTCACGTGATCAGTGCATGATAGCCACGTGATCAGTGCATGATCAGTCACGTGATCAGTGCATGATCATTCACGTGACCAGTACATGGTAGCTACGTGATCATTGCATGATCAGCCACGTGATAGTGCATGATAGCCACGTGATCAGTGCATGATCAGTCACGTGATCAGTGCATGATCAGTCACGTGATCAGTGCATGATAGCTACGTGATCATGCATGATCAGCCACGTGATCAGTGCATGATAGCCACGTGATCAGTGCATGATCAGTCACGTGATCAGTGCATGATCAGTCACGTGATCAGTGCATGATCAGCCACGTGATCAGTGCATGATCAGTCACGTGATCAGTGCATGATCAGCCACGTGATCAGTGCATGATCAGTCACGTGATCAGTGCATGATCAGCCACGTGATCAGTGCATGATAGCCACGTGATCAGTGCATGATCAGTCACGTGATCAGTGCATGATCAGTCACGTGATCAGTGCATGATCAGCCACGTGATCAGTGCATGATCAGCCACGTGATCAGTGCATGATCAATACGTGATCAGTGCATGATCACGTGACCAGCATGGTAGCTACGTGATCATGCATGATCAGCCACGTGATCAGTGCATGATAGCCACGTGATCAGTGCATGATAGCCACGTGATCAGTGCATGATCAGTCACGTGATACGTGTGTGATCAGCCACGTGATCAGTGCATGATATCCACGTGATCAGTGCATGACAGCCACGTGATCAGTGCATGAGCCACGTGATCAGTGCATGATCAGTCACGTGATCATGTGTGATCAGCCACGTGATCAGTGCATGATGAGCCACGTGATCAGTGCAGGATCAATTACGTGATCAGTGCATGATCAGTCACGTGACCAGTACATGGTTGCTACGTGATCGTTGCATGATCAGCCACGTGAGCAGTGCATGATAGCCACGTGATCAGTGCATGATCAGTCACGTGATCAGTACATGATCAGTCACGTGAACAGTGCATGATCATTTACGTGATCTGTGCATGATCAGTCACGTGACCAGTATATGGTAGCTACGTGATCATTCCATGACAGCCACGTGAGCAGTGCATGATAGCCACGTGATGTGTGCATGAGTTACGTGAGCAGAGTATGATCAGCCACGTGATCAGTGCATGAGTGCCACGTGATCAGTGCATGATATGTCACGTGACAGGTGTGATCAGCCACGTGAACAGTGCATGTTCAGCCACGTGATCAGTGCATGATAGCCACGTGATCAGTGCATGATCAGTTACGTGAGCAGTGTATGATCAGCCACGTGATCAGTGCATGGTCAGACACGTGAACAGTGTATGATCAGCCACGTGATCAGTGCATGATATCCAAGTGATCAGTGCATGATCATCACGTGATCAGTGTATGATCAGCCACGTGAACAGTGCATGCTCAGTCACGTGATCTGGGCCTGCTGAGCTGCGTGATTACTGTCTGCTCATCTGCTTGACAATTGCCAGCTGAGCTGCACGATTCCTGCCTGCTCAGCTGCTTGATTATTGCCAGCTGAGCAGCATGATTCCTCACACCTGAGTTCCATGATTATTGCCTGCTGACTGTTTGATTCGTGCCTACTCAGCTCTTTGTTTATTGCCTCCAGAGGCACATGATCAGTGTATGATAGCAAACATGATCAGTGCATGATCAGTCACATGATCAGCGCCATTAAGTCACGTGATCACTACATGATAGTCATGTGATCAGTCCATGCTCAGTCACGGTATCAGTGCATGATCAGCCACGTGATCAGTGCATGATCTGTCACATGATTAGTGTATGATCATCCACGTGATCAGTGCATGGGCAGTCATGTGATCAGTGCATGATATAGACGTGATCAGTGCATGATCAGTCACGTGATCAGTGCATGATAGCCACGTGATCAGTGCATGATCAGCCACGTGATCAGTGCATGAGAGCCACGTGATCAGTGCATGATCAGTCACGTGATACATGTGTGATCAGCCACGTGATCAGTGCATGATGAGCCACGTGATCAGTGCATGATCAATTACGTGATCAGTGCATGATCAGTCACGTGACCAGTACATGGTTGCTACGTGATCTGCATGATCAGCCACGTGAGCAGTGCATGATAGCCACGTGATCAGTGCATGATCAGTCACGTGATCAGTGCATGATCAGTCACGTGATCAGTGCATGATCATTTACGTGATCAGTGCATGATCAGTCACGTGACCAGTATATGGTAGCTACGTGATCATTCCATGACGAGCCACGTGAGCAGTGCATGATAGCCACGTGATGTGTGCATGAGTTACGTGAGCAGAGTATGATCAGCCACGTGATCAGTGCATGAGTGCCACGTGATCAGTGCATGATATGTCACGTGACAGGTGTGTGATCAGCCACGTGAACAGTGCATGTTCAGCCACGTGATCAGTGCATGATAGCCACGTGATCAGTGCATGATCAGTTACGTGAGCAGTGTATGATCAGCCACGTGATCAGTGCATGGTCAGACACGTGAACAGTGTATGATCAGCCACGTGATCAGTGCATGATATCCAAGTGATCAGTGCATGATCATCACGTGATCAGTGTATGATCAGCCACGTGAACAGTGCATGCTCAGTCACGTGATCTGGGCCTGCTGAGCTGCGTGATTACTGTCTGCTCATCTGCTTGACAATTGCCAGCTGAGCTGCACGATTCCTGCCTGTCATCTGCTTGACAATTGCCAGCTGTGCTGCGTAATTCCTGCCTGCTCAGCTGCTTGATTATTGCCAGCTGAGCAGCATGATTCCTCACACCTGAGTTCCATGATTATTGCCTGCTGACTGTTTGATTCGTGCCTACTCAGCTCTTTGTTTATTGCCTCCAGAGGCACATGATCAGTGTATGATAGCAAACATGATCAGCGCATGATCAGTCACATGATCAGCGCCATTAAGTCACGTGATCACTACATGATAGTCATGTGATCAGTCCATGCTCAGTCACGGTATCAGTGCATGATCAGCCACGTGATCAGTGCATGATCTGTCACATGATTAGTGTATGATCATCCACGTGATCAGTGCATGGGCAGTCATGTGATCAGTGCATGATATAGACGTGATCAGTGCATGATCAGTCTCGTGATCAGTGCATGATAGCCACGTGATCAGTGCATGATCAGTCACCTGATGGGTGTATGATCATTCACGTGACCTGTACATGGTAGCTACATGATCATTGCATGATCAGCCACGTGAGTAGTGCATGATAGCCACGTGATCACTGCATGATCAGTCACGTGATCAGTGCATGATCAGTCATGTGACCAGTACATGGTAGCGTGATCATGCATGATCAGCCACGTGAGCAGTGCATGATAGCCACGTGATCAGTGCATGAGACACGTGATCAGTGCATGATCAGTCACGTGATCAGTGCATGATCAGCCACGTGATCAGTGCATGATCAGGCACGTGATCAGTGTATGTCAGCCACGTGATCAGTGCATGATAGCCACGTGATCAGTGCATGATCAGTCACGTGATCAGTGCATGATCAGTCACGTGATCAGTGCATGATCAGCCACGTGATCAGTGCATGATCAGCCACGTGATCAGTGCATGATCAATTACGTGATCAGTGCATGATCAGTCACGTGATCAGTACATGATAGCTACGTGATCAGTGCATGATCAGCCACGTGATCAGTGCATGATAGCCACGTGATCAGTGCATGATAGCCACGTGATCAGTGCATGATCAGTCACGTGATACGCATGATCAGCCACGTGATCAGTGCATGATAGCCACGTGATCAGTGCATGACAGCCACGTGATCAGTGCATGATAGCCACGTGATCAGTGCATGATCAGTCACGTGACACATGTGTGATCAGCCACGTGATCAGTGCATGATCAGCCACGTGATCAGTGCATGATCAGTTACGTGATCAGTGCATGATCAGTCACGTGATCAGTGCATGGTCAGCACGTGATCAGTGCATGATCAGCCACGTGATCAGTGCATGATAGCCACGTGATCAGTGCATGATCAGTCACGTGATCAGTGTATGATCAGCCACGTGAACAGTGCATGCTCAGTCACGTGATCTGGGCCTGCTGAGCTGCGTGATTACTGTCTGCTCATCTGCTTGACAATTGCCAGCTGAGCTGCACGATTCCTGCCTGTCATCTGCTTGACAATTGCCAGCTGTGCTGCGTAATTCCTGCCTGCTCAGCTGCTTGATTATTGCCAGCTGAGCAGCATGATTCCTCACACCTGAGTTCCATGATTATTGCCTGCTGACTGTTTGATTCGTGCCTACTCAGCTCTTTGTTTATTGCCTCCAGAGGCACATGATCAGTGTATGATAGCAAACATGATCAGTGCATGATCAGTCACATGATCAGCGCCATTAAGTCACGTGATCACTACATGATAGTCATGTGATCAGTCCATGCTCAGTCACGGTATCAGTGCATGATCAGCCACGTGATCAGTGCATGATCTGTCACATGATTAGTGTATGATCATCCACGTGATCAGTGCATGGGCAGTCATGTGATCAGTGCATGATATAGACGTGATCAGTGCATGATCAGTCTCGTGATCAGTGCATGATAGCCACGTGATCAGTGCATGATCAGTCACCTGATGGGTGTATGATCATTCACGTGACCTGTACATGGTAGCTACATGATCATTGCATGATCAGCCACGTGAGTAGTGCATGATAGCCACGTGATCACTGCATGATCAGTCACGTGATCAGTGCATGATCAGTCATGTGACCAGTACATGGTAGCTGCGTGATCATGCATGATCAGCCACGTGATCAGTGCATGATAGCCACGTGATCAGTGCATGATCAGTCACGTGATCAGTGCATGATCAGTCACGTGATCAGTGCATGATCAGCCACGTGATCAGTGCATGATCAGTCACGTGATCAGTGCATGATCAGCCACGTGATCAGTGCATGATAGCCACGTGATCAGTGCATGATCAGTCACGTGATCAGTGCATGATCAGTCACGTGATCAGTGCATGATCAGCCACGTGATCAGTGCATGATCAGCCACGTGATCAGTGCATGATCATTCACGTGATCAGTGCATGATCAGTCACGTGACCAGTACATGGTAGCTACGTGATCATTGCATGATCAGCCACGTGATCAGTGCATGATAGCCACGTGATCAGTGCATGATCAGTCACGTGATCAGTGCATGATCAGTCACGTGATCAGTGCATGATCAGCCACGTGATCAGTGCATGATCAGTCACGTGATCAGTGCATGATCAGCCACGTGATCAGTGCATGATCAGTCACGTGATCAGTGCATGATCAGCCACGTGATCAGTGCGTGATCAGTGCATGATCAGCCACGTGATCAGTGCATGATCAATTACGTGATCAGTGCATGATCAGTCACGTGACCAGTACATGGTAGCTACGTGATCATTGCATGATCAGCCACGTGATCAGTGCATGATAGCCACGTGATCAGTGCATGATAGCCACGTGATCAGTGCATGATCAGTCATGTGATACGTGTGATCAGCCACGTGATCAGTGCATGATATCCACGTGATCAGTGCATCAGCCACGTGATCAGTGCATGAGAGCCACGTGATCAGTGCATGATCAGTCACGTGATCATGTGTGATCAGCCACGTGATCAGTGCATGATGAGCCACGTGATCAGTGCATGATCAATTACGTGATCAGTGCATGATCAGTCACGTGACCAGTACATGGTTGCTACGTGATCGTGCATGATCAGCCACGTGAGCAGTGCATGATAGCCACGTGATCAGTGCATGATCAGTCACGTGATCAGTGCATGATCAGTCACGTGATCAGTGCATGATCATTTACGTGATCAGTGCATGATCAGTCACGTGACCAGTATATGGTAGCTACGTGATCATTCCATGACAGCCACGTGAGCAGTGCATGATAGCCACGTGATGTGTGCATGAGTTACGTGAGCAGTGTATGATCAGCCACGTGATCAGTGCATGAGTGCCACGTGATCAGTGCATGATAGTCACGTGACAGTGTGTGATCAGCCACGTGATCAGTGCATGATCAGCCACGTGATCAGTGCATGATAGCCACGTGATCAGTGCATGATCAGTTACGTGATCAGTGCATGATCAGCCACGTGATCAGTGCATGATCAGACACGTGATCAGTGTATGATCAGCCACGTGATCAGTGCATGATAGCCACGTGATCAGTGCATGATCATCACGTGATCAGTGCATGATCAGCCACGTGATCAGTGCATGATCAGTCACGTGATCTGTGCCAGCTGAGCTGCACGATTCCTGCCTGCTCAGCTGCTTGATTATTGCCAGCTGAGCAGCATGATTCCTCACACCTGAGTTCCATGATTATTGCCTGCTGACTGTTTGATTCGTGCCTACTCAGCTCTTTGTTTATTGCCTCCAGAGGCACATGATCAGTGTATGATAGCAAACATGATCAGTGCATGATCAGTCACATGATCAGCGCCATTAAGTCACGTGATCAGTACATGATAGTCATGTGATCAGTCCATGATCAGTCACGGTATCAGTGCATGATCAGCCACGTGATCAGTGCATGATCAGTCACGTGATCAGTGTATGATCATCCACGTGATCAGTGCATGGCAGTCATGTGATCAGTGCATGATATAGACGTGATCAGTGCATGATCAGTCACGTGATCAGTGCATGATAGCCACGTGATCAGTGCATGATCAGCCACGTGATCAGTGCATGATCAGCCACGTGATCAGTGCATGATCAGTCACGTGATCATGTGTGATCAGCCACGTGATCAGTGCATGATCAGCCACGTGATCAGTGCATGATCAATTACGTGATCAGTGCATGATCAGTCACGTGACCAGTACATGGTTGCACGTGATCGTGCATGATCAGCCACGTGAGCAGTGCATGATAGCCACGTGATCAGTGCATGATCAGTCACGTGATCAGTACATGATCAGTCACGTGAACAGTGCATGATCATTTACGTGATCAGTGCATGATCAGTCACGTGACCAGTATATGGTTGCTACGTGATCATTCCATGACGAGCCACGTGAGCAGTGCATGATAGCCACGTGATGTGTGCATGAGTTACGTGATCAGAGTATGATCAGCCACGTGATCAGTGCATGAGTGCCACGTGATCAGTGCATGATGTCACGTGACAGTGTGATCAGCCACGTGAACAGTGCATGATCAGCCACGTGATCAGTGCATGATAGCCACGTGATCAGTGCATGATCAGTTACGTGAGCAGTGTATGATCAGCCACGTGATCAGTGCATGGTCAGACACGTGAACAGTGTATGATCAGCCACGTGATCAGTGCATGATATCCAAGTGATCAGTGCATGATCATCACGTGATCAGTGTATGATCAGCCACGTGAACAGTGCATGCTCAGTCACGTGATCTGGGCCTGCTGAGCTGCGTGATTACTGTCTGCTCATCTGCTTGACAATTGCCAGCTGAGCTGCACGATTCCTGCCTGTCATCTGCTTGACAATTGCCAGCTGTGCTGCGTAATTCCTGCCTGCTCAGCTGCTTGATTATTGCCAGCTGAGCAGCATGATTCCTCACACCTGAGTTCCATGATTATTGCCTGCTGACTGTTTGATTCGTGCCTACTCAGCTCTTTGTTTATTGCCTCCAGAGGCACATGATCAGTGTATGATAGCAAACATGATCAGCGCATGATCAGTCACATGATCAGCGCCATTAAGTCACGTGATCACTACATGATAGTCATGTGATCAGTCCATGCTCAGTCACGGTATCAGTGCATGATCAGCCACGTGATCAGTGCATGATCTGTCACAAGATTAGTGTATGATCATCCACGTGATCAGTGCATGGGCAGTCATGTGATCAGTGCATGATATAGACGTGAACAGTGCATGATCAGTCTCGTGATCAGTGCATGATAGCCACGTGATCAGTGCATGATCAGTCACCTGATGGGTGTATGATCATTCACGTGACCTGTACATGGTAGCTACATGATCATTGCATGATCAGCCACGTGAGTAGTGCATGATAGCCACGTGATCACTGCATGATCAGTCACGTGATCAGTGCATGATCAGTCATGTGACCAGTACATGGTAGCTGCGTGATCATGCATGATCAGCCACGTGATCAGTGCATGATAGCCACGTGATCAGTGCATGATCAGTCACGAGATCAGTGCATGATCAGTCACGTGATCAGTGCATGATCAGCCACGTGATCAGTGCATGATCAGCCACGTGATCAGTGCATGATCAGTCACGTGATCAGTGCATGATCAGTCACGTGATCAGTGCATGATAGCCACGTGATCAGTGCATGATCAGCCACGTGATCAGTGCATGATCAATTACGTGATCAGTGCATGATCAGTCACGTGACCAGTACATGGTAGCTACGTGATCATTGCATGATCAGCCACGTGATCAGTGCATGATAGCCACGTGATCAGTGCATGATAGCCACGTGATCAGTGCATGATCAGTCATGTGATACGTGTGTGATCAGCCACGTGATCAGTGCATGATATCCACGTGATCAGTGCATGACAGCCACGTGATCAGTGCATGAGAGCCACGTGATCAGTGCATGATCAGTCACGTGATACATGTGTGATCAGCCACGTGATCAGTGCATGATGAGCCACGTGATCAGTGCAGGATCAATTACGTGATCAGTGCATGATCAGTCACGTGACCAGTACATGGTTGCTACGTGATCGTTGCATGATCAGCCACGTGAGCAGAGCATGATAGCCACGTGATCAGTGCATGATCAGTCACGTGATCAGTACATGATCAGTCACGTGAACAGTGCATGATCATTTACGTGATCTTTGCATGATCAGTCACGTACCAGTATATGGTAGCTACGTGATCATTCCATGACGAGCCACGTGAGCAGTGCATGATAGCCACGTGATGTGTGCATGAGTTACGTGAGCAGAGTATGATCAGCCACGTGATCAGTGCATGAGTGCCACGTGATCAGTGCATGATATGTCACGTGACAGGTGTGTGATCAGCCACGTGAACAGTGCATGTTCAGCCACGTGATCAGTGCATGATAGCCACGTGATCAGTGCATGATCAGTTACGTGAGCAGTGTATGATCAGCCACGTGATCAGTGCATGGTCAGACACGTGAACAGTGTATGATCAGCCACGTGATCAGTGCATGATATCCAAGTGATCAGTGCATGATCATCACGTGATCAGTGTATGATCAGCCACGTGAACAGTGCATGCTCAGTCACGTGATCTGGGCCTGCTGAGCTGCGTGATTACTGTCTGCTCATCTGCTTGACAATTGCCAGCTGAGCTGCACGATTCCTGCCTGTCATCTGCTTGACAATTGCCAGCTGTGCTGCGTAATTCCTGCCTGCTCAGCTGCTTGATTATTGCCAGCTGAGCAGCATGATTCCTCACACCTGAGTTCCATGATTATTGCCTGCTGACTGTTTGATTCGTGCCTACTCAGCTCTTTGTTTATTGCCTCCAGAGGCACATGATCAGTGTATGATAGCAAACATGATCAGCGCATGATCAGTCACATGATCAGCGCCATTAAGTCACGTGATCACTACATGATAGTCATGTGATCAGTCCATGCTCAGTCACGGTATCAGTGCATGATCAGCCACGTGATCAGTGCATGATCTGTCACATGATTAGTGTATGATCATCCACGTGATCAGTGCATGGGCAGTCATGTGATCAGTGCATGATATAGACGTGATCAGTGCATGATCAGTCACGTGATCAGTGCATGATAGCCACGTGATCAGTGCATGATCAGTCACCTGATGGGTGTATGATCATTCACGTGACCTGTACATGGTAGCTACATGATCATTGCATGATCAGCCACGTGATCAGTGCATGATCAGCCACGTGATCAGTGCATGTCAGCCACGTGATCAGTGCATGATCAGCCACGTGATCAGTGCATGATCAGTCACGTGATCAGTGCATGATCAGCCACGTGATCAGTGCATGATCAGCCACGTGATCAGTGCATGATCAGACGTGATCAGTGCATGATCAGTCACGTGACCAGCATGGTAGCTACGTGATCAGTGCATGATCAGCCACGTGATCAGTGCATGATAGCCACGTGATCAGTGCATGATAGCCACGTGATCAGTGCATGATCAGTCATGTGATAGTGTGTGATCAGCCACGTGATCAGTGCATGATATCCACGTGATCAGTGCATGACAGCCACGTGATCAGTGCATGAGAGCCACGTGATCAGTGCATGATCAGTCACGTGATACATGTGTGATCAGCCACGTGATCAGTGCATGATGAGCCACGTGATCAGTGCATGATCAATTACGTGATCAGTGCATGATCAGTCACGTGACCAGTACATGGTTGCTACGTGATCGTTGCATGATCAGCCACGTGAGCAGAGCATGATAGCCACGTGATCAGTGCATGATCAGTCACGTGATCAGTACATGATCAGTCACGTGAACAGTGCATGATCATTTACGTGATCTGTGCATGATCAGTCACGTGACCAGTATATGGTAGCTACGTGATCATTCCATGACGAGCCACGTGAGCAGTGCATGATAGCCACGTGATGTGTGCATGAGTTACGTGAGCAGAGTATGATCAGCCACGTGATCAGTGCATGAGTGCCACGTGATCAGTGCATGATATGTCACGTGACAGGTGTGTGATCAGCCACGTGAACAGTGCATGTTCAGCCACGTGATCAGTGCATGATAGCCACGTGATCAGTGCATGATCAGTTACGTGAGCAGTGTATGATCAGCCACGTGATCAGTGCATGGTCAGACACGTGAACAGTGTATGATCAGCCACGTGATCAGTGCATGATATCCAAGTGATCAGTGCATGATCATCACGTGATCAGTGTATGATCAGCCACGTGAACAGTGCATGCTCAGTCACGTGATCTGGGCCTGCTGAGCTGCGTGATTACTGTCTGCTCATCTGCTTGACAATTGCCAGCTGAGCTGCACGATTCCTGCCTGTCATCTGCTTGACAATTGCCAGCTGTGCTGCGTAATTCCTGCCTGCTCAGCTGCTTGATTATTGCCAGCTGAGCAGCATGATTCCTCACAGCTGAGTTCCATGATTATTGCCTGCTGACTGTTTGATTCGTGCCTACTCAGCTCTTTGTTTATTGCCTCCAGAGGCACATGATCAGTGTATGATAGCAAACATGATCAGCGCATGATCAGTCACATGATCAGCGCCATTAAGTCACGTGATCACTACATGATAGTCATGTGATCAGTCCATGCTCAGTCACGGTATCAGTGCATGATCAGCCACGTGATCAGTGCATGATCTGTCACATGATTAGTGTATGATCATCCACGTGATCAGTGCATGGGCAGTCATGTGATCAGTGCATGATATAGACGTGATCAGTGCATGATCAGTCTCGTGATCAGTGCATGATAGCCACGTGATCAGTGCATGATCAGTCACCTGATGGGTGTATGATCATTCACGTGACCTGTACATGGTAGCTACATGATCATTGCATGATCAGCCACGTGAGTAGTGCATGATAGCCACGTGATCACTGCATGATCAGTCACGTGATCAGTGCATGATCAGTCATGTGACCAGTACATGGTAGCTGCGTGATCATGCATGATCAGCCACGTGAGCAGTGCATGATAGCCACGTGATCAGTGCATGATCAGTCACGTGATCAGTGCATGATCAGTCACGTGATCAGTGCATGATCAGGCACGTGATCAGTGCATGTCAGCCACGTGATCAGTGCATGATAGCCACGTGATCAGTGCATGATCAGTCACGTGATCAGTGCATGATCAGTCACGTGATCAGTGCATGATCAGCCACGTGATCAGTGCATGATCAGCCACATGATCAGTGCATGATCAATTACGTGATCAGTGCATGATCAGTCACGTGACCAGCATGGTAGCTACGTGATCATTGCATGATCAGCCACGTGATCAGTGCATGATAGCCACGTGATCAGTGCATGATCAGCCACGTGATCAGTGCATGATCAGTCATGTGATAGTGTGATCAGCCACGTGATCAGTGCATGATATCCACGTGATCAGTGCATGACAGCCACGTGATCAGTGCATGAGAGCCACGTGATCAGTGCATGATCAGTCACGTGATACATGTGTGATCAGCCACGTGATCAGTGCATGATGAGCCACGTGATCAGTGCATGATCAATTACGTGATCAGTGCATGATCAGTCACGTGACCAGTACATGGTTGCTACGTGATCGTGCATGATCAGCCACGTGAGCAGTGCATGATAGCCACGTGATCAGTGCATGATCAGTCACGTGATCAGTACATGATCAGTCACGTGAACAGTGCATGATCATTTACGTGATCTTTGCATGATCAGTCACGTGACCAGTATATGGTTGCTACGTGATCATTCCATGACGAGCCACGTGAGCAGTGCATGATAGCCACGTGATGTGCATGAGTTACGTGAGCAGAGTATGATCAGCCACGTGATCAGTGCATGAGTGCCACGTGATCAGTGCATGATATGTCACGTGACAGGTGTGTGATCAGCCACGTGAACAGTGCATGTTCAGCCACGTGATCAGTGCATGATAGCCACGTGATCAGTGCATCATCAGTGAGCAGTGTATGATCAGCCACGTGATCAGTGCATGGTCAGACACGTGAACAGTGTATGATCAGCCACGTGATCAGTGCATGATATCCAAGTGATCAGTGCATGATCATCACGTGATCAGTGTATGATCAGCCACGTGAACAGTGCATGCTCAGTCACGTGATCAGGGCCTGCTGAGCTGCGTGATTACTGTCTGCTCATCTGCTTGACAATTGCCAGCTGAGCTGCACGATTCCTGCCTGTCATCTGCTTGACAATTGCCAGCTGTGCTGCGTAATTCCTGCCTGCTCAGCTGCTTGATTATTGCCAGCTGAGCAGCATGATTCCTCACACCTGAGTTCCATGATTATTGCCTGCTGACTGTTTGATTCGTGCCTACTCAGCTCTTTGTTTATTGCCTCCAGAGGCACATGATCAGTGTATGATAGCAAACATGATCAGCGCATGATCAGTCACATGATCAGCGCCATTAAGTCACGTGATCACTACATGATAGTCATGTGATCAGTCCATGCTCAGTCACGGTATCAGTGCATGATCAGCCACGTGATCAGTGCATGATCTGTCACATGATCAGTGCATGATCATCCACGTGATCAGTGCATGGGCAGTCATGTGATCAGTGCATGATATAGACGTGATCAGTGCATGATCAGTCACGTGATCAGTGCATGATAGCCACGTGATCAGTGCATGATCAGTCACGTGATCAGTGCATGATCAGTCACGTGACCAGTACATGGTAGCTACGTGATCATTGCATGATCAGCCACGTGATCAGTGCATGATAGCCACGTGATCAGTGCATGATCAGTCACGTGATCAGTGCATGATCAGTCACGTGATCAGTGCATGATCAGCCACGTGATCAGTGCATGATATCACGTGACAGTGTGTGATCAGCCACGTGAATCAGTGCATGATCAGCCACGTGATCAGTGCATGATAGCCACGTGATCAGTGCATGATCAGTTACGTGATCAGTGCATGATCAGCCACGTGATCAGTGCATGGTCAGACACGTGAACAGTGTATGATCAGCCACGTGATCAGTGCATGATATCCAAGTGATCAGTGCATGATCATCACGTGATCAGTGTATGATCAGCCACGTGAACAGTGCATGCTCAGTCACGTGATCTGGGCCTGCTGAGCTGCGTGATTACTGTCTGCTCATCTGCTTGACAATTGCCAGCTGAGCTGCACGATTCCTGCCTGTCATCTGCTTGACAATTGCCAGCTGTGCTGCATAATTCCTGCCTGCTCAGCTGCTTGATTATTGCCAGCTGAGCAGCATGATTCCTCACACCTGAGTTCCATGATTATTGCCTGCTGACTGTTTGATTCGTGCCTACTCAGCTCTTTGTTTATTGCCTCCAGAGGCACATGATCAGTGTATGATAGCAAACATGATCAGCGCATGATCAGTCACATGATCAGTGCCATTAAGTCACGTGATCACTACATGATAGTCATGTGATCAGTCCATGCTCAGTCACGGTATCAGTGCATGATCAGCCACGTGATCAGTGCATGATCTGTCACATGATTAGTGTATGATCATCCACGTGATCAGTGCATGGGCAGTCATGTGATCAGTGCATGATATAGACGTGATCAGTGCATGATCAGTCCGTGATCAGTGCATGATAGCCACGTGATCAGTGCATGATCAGTCACCTGATGGGTGTATGATCATTCACGTGACCTGTACATGGTAGCTACATGATCATTGCATGATCAGCCACGTGAGTAGTGCATGATAGCCACGTGATCAGTGCATGATCAGTCACGTGATCAGTGCATGATCAGTCATGTGACCAGTACATGGTAGCTGCGTGATCATGCATGATCAGCCACGTGAGCAGTGCATGATAGCCACGTGATCAGTGCATGATCAGTCACGTGATCAGTGCATGATCAGTCACGTGATCAGTGCATGATCAGCCACGTGATCAGTGCATGATCAGCCACGTGATCAGTGTATGATCAGCCACGTGATCAGTGCATGATAGCCACGTGATCAGTGCATGATCAGTCACGTGATCAGTGCATGATCAGTCACGTGATCAGTGCATGATCAGCCACGTGATCAGTGCATGATCAGCCACGTGATCAGTGCATGATCAATTACGTGATCAGTGCATGATCACATGATCAGTACATGGTAGCCACGTGATCATTGCATGATCAGCCACGTGATCAGTGCATGATAGCCACGTGATCAGTGCATGATCAGCCACGTGATCAGTGCATGAGAGCCACGTGATCAGCATGATCAGTCACGTGATCATGATCAGCCACGTGATCAGTGCATGATAGCCACGATCAGTGCATGATAGCCACGTGATCAGTGCATGATAGCCACGTGATCAGTGCATGATCAGCACGTGATCAGTGCATGATCAGCCACGTGATCAGTGCATGATCAGCCACGTGATCAGTGCATGATAGCCACGTGATCAGTGCATGATCAGTCACGTGATACATGTGTGATCAGCCACGTGATCAGTGCATGATGAGCCACGTGATCAGTGCATGATCAATTACGTGATCAGTGCATGATCAGTCACGTGACAGTACATGGTTGCTACGTGATCGTGCATGATCAGCCACGTGATCAGTGCATGATAGCCACGTGATCAGTGCATGATAGTCACGTGATCAGTGCATGATCAGTCACGTGATCAGTGCATGATCATTCACGTGATCAGTGCATGATCAGTCACGTGACCAGTATATGGTAGCTACGTGATCATTGCATGACAGCCACGTGATCAGTGCATGATAGCCACGTGATGTGCATGAGTTACGTGATCAGTGTATGATCAGCCACGTGATCAGTGCATGAGTTCCACGTGATCAGTGCATGATAGTCACGTGATCAGTGTGTGATCAGCCACGTGATCAGTGCATGATCAGCCACGTGATCAGTGCATGATAGCCACGTGATCAGTGCATGATCAGTTACGTGATCAGTGCATGATCAGCCACGTGATCAGTGCATGATCAGACACGTGATCAGTGCATGATCAGCCACGTGATCAGTGCATGATAGCCACGTGATCAGTGCATGATCATCACGTGATCAGTGCATGATCAGTCACGTGATCAGTACATGGTAGCTGCGTGATCATGCATGATCAGCCACGTGATCAGTGCATGATAGCCACGTGATCAGTGCATGATCAGTCACGTGATCAGTGCATGATCAGTCACGTGATCAGTGCATGATCAGCCACGTGATCAGTGCATGATCAGTCACGTGATCAGTGCATGATCAGCCACGTGATCAGTGCATGATAGCCACGTGATCAGTGCATGATCAGTCACGTGATCAGTGCATGATCAGTTACGTGATCAGTGCATGATCAGCCACGTGATCAGTGCATGATCAGCCACGTGATCAGTGCATGATCAGTCACGTGATCAGTGCATGATCAGTCACGTGACCAGTACATGGTAGCTACGTGATCATTGCATGATCAGCCACGTGATCAGTGCATGATAGCCACGTGATCAGTGCATGATAGCCACGTGATCAGTGCATGATCAGTCATGTGATACGTGTGTGATCAGCCACGTGATCAGTGCATGATATCCACGTGATCAGTGCATGACAGCCACGTGATCAGTGCATGATAGCCACGTGATCAGTGCATGATCAGTCACGTGATACATGTGTGATCAGCCACGTGATCAGTGCATGATGAGCCACGTGATCAGTGCAGGATCAATTACGTGATCAGTGCATGATCAGTCACGTGACCAGTACATGGTTGCTACGTGATCGTTGCATGATCAGCCACGTGAGAGCATGATAGCCACGTGATCAGTGCATGATCAGTCACGTGATCAGTACATGATCAGTCACGTGAACAGTGCATGATCATTTACGTGATCTGTGCATGATCAGTCACGTGACCAGTATATGGTACACGTGATCATTCCATGACGAGCCACGTGAGCAGTGCATGATAGCCACGTGATGTGTGCATGAGTTACGTGAGCAGAGTATGATCAGCCACGTGATCAGTGCATGAGTGCCACGTGATCAGTGCATGATATGTCACGTGACAGGTGTGTGATCAGCCACGTGAACAGTGCATGTTCAGCCACGTGATCAGTGCATGATAGCCACGTGATCAGTGCATGATCAGTTACGTGAGCAGTGTATGATCAGCCACGTGATCAGTGCATGGTCAGACACGTGAACAGTGTATGATCAGCCACGTGATCAGTGCATGATATCCAAGTGATCAGTGCATGATCATCACGTGATCAGTGTATGATCAGCCACGTGAACAGTGCATGCTCAGTCACGTGATCTGGGCCTGCTGAGCTGCGTGATTACTGTCTGCTCATCTGCTTGACAATTGCCAGCTGAGCTGCACGATTCCTGCCTGTCATCTGCTTGACAATTGCCAGCTGTGCTGCGTAATTCCTGCCTGCTCAGCTGCTTGATTATTGCCAGCTGAGCAGCATGATTCCTCACAGCTGAGTTCCATGATTATTGCCTGCTGACTGTTTGATTCGTGCCTACTCAGCTCTTTGTTTATTGCCTCCAGAGGCACATGATCAGTGTATGATAGCAAACATGATCAGCGCATGATCAGTCACATGATCAGCGCCATTAAGTCACGTGATCACTACATGATAGTCATGTGATCAGTCCATGCTCAGTCACGGTATCAGTGCATGATCAGCCACGTGATCAGTGCATGATCTGTCACATGATTAGTGTATGATCATCCACGTGATCAGTGCATGGGCAGTCATGTGATCAGTGCATGATATAGACGTGATCAGTGCATGATCAGTCTCGTGATCAGTGCATGATAGCCACGTGATCAGTGCATGATCAGTCACCTGATGGGTGTATGATCATTCACGTGACCTGTACATGGTAGCTACATGATCATTGCATGATCAGCCACGTGAGTAGTGCATGATAGCCACGTGATCACTGCATGATCAGTCACGTGATCAGTGCATGATCAGTCATGCGACCAGTACATGGTAGCTGCGTGATCATGCATGATCAGCCACGTGAGCAGTGCATGATAGCCACGTGATCAGTGCATGATCAGTCACGTGATCAGTGCATGATCAGTCACGTGATCAGTGCATGATCAGGCACGTGATCAGTGCATGATCAGCCACGTGATCAGTGCATGATAGCCACGTGATCAGTGCATGATCAGTCACGTGATCAGTGCATGATCAGTCACGTGATCAGTGCATGATCAGCCACGTGATCAGTGCATGATCAGCCACGTGATCAGTGCATGATCACGTGATCAGTGCATGATCAGCCACGTGATCAGTGCATGATAGCCACGCGATCAGTGCATGATCAGCCACGTGATCAGTGCATGATCAGCCACGTGATCAGTGCATGATCAGCCACGTGATCAGTGCATGATCAGTCACGTGATAGTGCATGATCAGCCACGTGATCAGTGCATGATAGCCACGTGATCAGTGCATGATCAGCCACGTGATCAGTGCATGATAGCCACGTGATCAGTGCATGATCAGCCACGTGATCAGTGCATGATCAGTCACGTGATCAGTGCATGATAGCCGTGATCATGCATGATCAGCCACGTGAGCAGTGCATGATAGCCACGTGATCAGTGCATGATCAGCCACGTGATCAGTGCATGAGTCACGTGATCAGTGCATGATCAGCCACGTGATCAGTGCATGATCAGCACGTGATCAGTGCATGATCAGCCGTGATCAGTGCATGATAGCCACGTGATCAGTGCATGATCAGTCACGTGATCAGTGCATGATCAGTTACGTGATCAGTGCATGATCAGCCACGTGATCAGTGCATGATCAGCCACGTGATCAGTGCATGATCAATTACGTGATCAGTGCATGATCAGTCACGTGATCAGCAATATGGTAGCACGTGATCATGCATGATCAGCCACGTGATCAGTGCATGATAGCCACGTGATCAGTGCATGATAGCCACGTGATCAGTGCATGATCAGTCATGTGATACGTGTGATCAGCCACGTGATCAGTGCATGATATCCACGTGATCAGTGCATGACAGCCACGTGATCAGTGCATGAGAGCCACGTGATCAGTGCATGATCAGTCACGTGATACATGTGTGATCAGCCACGTGATCAGTGCATGATGAGCCACGTGATCAGTGCATGATCAATTACGTGATCAGTGCATGATCAGTCACGTGACCAGTACATGGTTGCTACGTGATCGTGCATGATCAGCCACGTGAGCAGTGCATGATAGCCACGTGATCAGTGCATGATCAGTCACGTGATCAGTGCATGATCAGTCACGTGATCAGTGCATGATCATTTACGTGATCTGTGCATGATCAGTCACGTGACCAGTATATGGTTACGTGATCATTCCATGACGAGCCACGTGAGCAGTGCATGATAGCCACGTGATGTGCATGAGTTACGTGAGCAGAGTATGATCAGCCACGTGATCAGTGCATGAGTGCCACGTGATCAGTGCATGATATGTCACGTGACAGTGTGATCAGCCACGTGAACAGTGCATGTTCAGCCACGTGATCAGTGCATGATAGCCACGTGATCAGTGCATGATCAGTTACGTGAGCAGTGTATGATCAGCCACGTGATCAGTGCATGGTCAGACACGTGAACAGTGTATGATCAGCCACGTGATCAGTGCATGATATCCAAGTGATCAGTGCATGATCATCACGTGATCAGTGTATGATCAGCCACGTGAACAGTGCATGCTCAGTCACGTGATCTGGGCCTGCTGAGCTGCGTGATTACTGTCTGCTCATCTGCTTGACAATTGCCAGCTGAGCTGCACGATTCCTGCCTGTCATCTGCTTGACAATTGCCAGCTGTGCTGCGTAATTCCTGCCTGCTCAGCTGCTTGATTATTGCCAGCTGAGCAGCATGATTCCTCACACCTGAGTTCCATGATTATTGCCTGCTGACTGTTTGATTCGTGCCTACTCAGCTCTTTGTTTATTGCCTCCAGAGGCACATGATCAGTGTATGATAGCAAACATGATCAGCGCATGATCAGTCACATGATCAGCGCCATTAAGTCACGTGATCACTACATGATAGTCATGTGATCAGTCCATGCTCAGTCACGGTATCAGTGCATGATCAGCCACGTGATCAGTGCATGATCTGTCACAAGATTAGTGTATGATCATCCACGTGATCAGTGCATGGGCAGTCATGTGATCAGTGCATGATATAGACGTGATCAGTGCATGATCAGTCTCGTGATCAGTGCATGATAGCCACGTGATCAGTGCATGATCAGTCACCTGATGGGTGTATGATCATTCACGTGACCTGTACATGGTAGCTACATGATCATTGCATGATCAGCCACGTGAGTAGTGCATGATAGCCACGTGATCACTGCATGATCAGTCACGTGATCAGTGCATGATCAGTCATGTGACCAGTATGGTAGCTGCGTGATCATGCATGATCAGCCACGTGATCAGTGCATGATAGCCACGTGATCAGTGCATGATCAGTCACGTGATCAGTGCATGATCAGTCACGTGATCAGTGCATGATCAGCCACGTGATCAGTGCATGATCAGTCACGTGATCAGTGCATGATCAGCCACGTGATCAGTGCATGATCAGGCACGTGATCAGTGTATGATCAGCCACGTGATCAGTGCATGATAGCCACGTGATCAGTGCATGATCATCACGTGATCAGTGCATGATCAGTTACGTGATCAGTGCATGATCAGCCACGTGATCAGTGCATGATCAGCCACATGATCAGTGCATGATCAATTACGTGATCAGTGCATGATCAGTCACGTGACCAGTACATGTAGCTACGTGATCATTGCATGATCAGCCACGTGATCAGTGCATGATAGCCACGTGATCAGTGCATGATAGCCACGTGATCAGTGCATGATCAGTCATGTGATATGTGTGATCAGCCACGTGATCAGTGCATGATATCCACGTGATCAGTGCATGACAGCCACGTGATCAGTGCATGAGAGCCACGATCAGTGCATGATCAGTCACGTGATACATGTGATCAGCCACGTGATCAGTGCATGATGAGCCACGTGATCAGTGCAGGATCAATTACGTGATCAGTGCATGATCAGTCACGTGACCAGTACATGGTTGCTACGTGATCGTTGCATGATCAGCCACGTGAGCAGAGCATGATAGCCACGTGATCAGTGCATGATCAGTCACGTGATCAGTACATGATCAGTCACGTGAACAGTGCATGATCATTTACGTGATCTTGCATGATCAGTCACGTGCCAGTATATGGTTGCTACGTGATCATTCCATGACGAGCCACGTGAGCAGTGCATGATAGCCACGTGTGTGTGCATGAGTTACGTGAGCAGAGTATGATCAGCCACGTGATCAGTGCATGAGTGCCACGTGATCAGTGCATGATATGTCACGTGACAGGTGTGTGATCAGCCACGTGAACAGTGCATGTTCAGCCACGTGATCAGTGCATGATAGCCACGTGATCAGTGCATGATCAGTTACGTGAGCAGTGTATGATCAGCCACGTGATCAGTGCATGGTCAGACACGTGAACAGTGTATGATCAGCCACGTGATCAGTGCATGATATCCAAGTGATCAGTGCATGATCATCACGTGATCAGTGTATGATCAGCCACGTGAACAGTGCATGCTCAGTCACGTGATCTGGGCCTGCTGAGCTGCGTGATTACTGTCTGCTCATCTGCTTGACAATTGCCAGCTGAGCTGCACGATTCCTGCCTGTCATCTGCTTGACAATTGCCAGCTGTGCTGCGTAATTCCTGCCTGCTCAGCTGCTTGATTATTGCCAGCTGAGCAGCATGATTCCTCACAGCTGAGTTCCATGATTATTGCCTGCTGACTGTTTGATTCGTGCCTACTCAGCTCTTTGTTTATTGCCTCCAGAGGCACATGATCAGTGTATGATAGCAAACATGATCAGCGCATGATCAGTCACATGATCAGCGCCATTAAGTCACGTGATCACTACATGATAGTCGTGTGATCAGTCCATGCTCAGTCAGGTATCAGTGCATGATCAGCCACGTGATCAGTGCATGATCTGTCACATGATTAGTGTATGATCATCCACGTGATCAGTGCATGGGCAGTCATGTGATCAGTGCATGATATAGACGTGATCAGTGCATGATCAGTCTCGTGATCAGTGCATGATAGCCACGTGATCAGTGCATGATCAGTCACCTGATGGGTGTATGATCATTCACGTGACCTGTACATGGTAGCTACATGATCATTGCATGATCAGCCACGTGAGTAGTGCATGATAGCCACGTGATCAGTGCATGATCAGTCACGTGATCAGTGCATGATCAGCCATGTGACCAGTACATGGTAGCTGCGTGATCATGCATGATCAGCCACGTGATCAGTGCATGATAGCCACGTGATCAGTGCATGATCAGTCACGTGATCAGTGCATGATCAGTCACGTGATCAGTGCATGATCAGCCACGTGATCAGTGTGATGTCCAGCCACGATCAGTGCATGATAGCCACGTGATCAGTGCATGATCAGTCACGTGATCAGTGCATGATCAGTTACGTGATCAGTGCATGATCAGCCACGTGATCAGTGCATGATCAGCCACGTGATCAGTGCATGATCAATACGTGATCAGTGCATGATCAGTCACGTGATCAGCATGGTAGCTACGTGATCATGCATGATCAGCCACGTGATCAGTGCATGATAGCCACGTGATCAGTGCATGATAGCCACGTGATCAGTGCATGATCAGTCATGTGATAGTGTGATCAGCCACGTGATCAGTGCATGATATCCACGTGATCAGTGCATGATCAGCCACGTGATCAGTGCATGATAGCCACGTGATCAGTGCATGATCAGTCACGTGATCAGTGCATGATCAGTCACGTGATCAGTGCATGATAGCTGCGTGATCATGCATGATCAGCCACGTGATCAGTGCATGATAGCCACGTGATCAGTGCATGATCAGCCACGTGATCAGTGCATGATCAGTCACGTGATCAGTGCATGATCAGCCACGTGATCAGTGCATGATCAGTCACGTGATCAGTGCATGATCAGCCACGTGATCAGTGCATGATGCCACGTGATCAGTGCATGATCAGTCACGTGATCAGTGCATGATCAGTCACGTGATCAGTGCATGATCGCCACGTGATCAGTGCATGATCAGCCACATGATCAGTGCATGATCAGCCACGTGATCAGTGCATGATCAGCCACGTGATCAGTGCATGATAGCCACGTGATCAGTGCATGATCAGTCACGTGATCAGTGCATGATAGCCACGTGATCAGTGCATGATATCCACGTGATCAGTGCATGATCAGCCACGTGATCAGTGCATGATAGCCACGTGATCAGTGCATGATCAGTCACGTGATCATGTGTGATCAGCCACGTGATCAGTGCATGATCAGCCACGTGATCAGTGCATGATCAATTACGTGATCAGTGCATGATCAGTCACGTGACCAGTACATGGTTGCTACGTGATCTGCATGATCAGCCACGTGAGCAGTGCATGATAGCCACGTGATCAGTGCATGATCAGTCACGTGATCAGTGCATGATCAGTCACGTGATCAGTGCATGATCATTTACGTGATGCATGATCAGTCACGTGACCAGTATATGGTTGCTACGTGATCATTCCATGACAGCCACGTGAGCAGTGCATGATAGCCACGTGATGTGTGCATGAGTTACGTGATCAGAGTATGATCAGCCACGTGATCAGTGCATGAGTGCCACGTGATCAGTGCATGATATGTCACGTGACAGGTGTGTGATCAGCCACGTGATCAGTGCATGATCAGCCACGTGATCAGTGCATGATAGCCACGTGATCAGTGCATGATCAGTTACGTGAGCAGTGTATGATCAGCCACGTGATCAGTGCATGAGACACGTGAGAGTGTGATCAGCCACGTGATCAGTGCATGATATCCGTGATCAGTGCATGATCATCACGTGATCAGTGTATGATCAGCCACGTGAACAGTGCATGCTCAGTCACGTGATCTGGGCCTGCTGAGCTGCGTGATTACTGTCTGCTCATCTGCTTGACACTTGCCAGCTGAGCTGCACGATTCCTGCCTGTCATCTGCTTGACAATTGCCAGCTGTGCTGCGTAATTCCTGCCTGCTCAGCTGCTTGATTATTGCCAGCTGAGCAGCATGATTCCTCACACCTGAGTTCCATGATTATTGCCTGCTGACTGTTTGATTCGTGCCTACTCAGCTCTTTGTTTATTGCCTCCAGAGGCACATGATCAGTGTATGATAGCAAACATGATCAGCGCATGATCAGTCACATGATCAGCGCCATTAAGTCACGTGATCACTACATGATAGTCATGTGATCAGTCCATGCTCAGTCACGGTATCAGTGCATGATCAGCCACGTGATCAGTGCATGATCTGTCACATGATTAGTGTATGATCATCCACGTGATCAGTGCATGGGCAGTCATGTGATCAGTGCATGATATAGACGTGATCAGTGCATGATCAGTCACGTGATCAGTGCATGATAGCCACGTGATCAGTGCATGATCAGTCACCTGATGGGTGTATGATCATTCACGTGACCTGTACATGGTAGCTACATGATCATTGCATGATCAGCCACGTGAGTAGTGCATGATAGCCACGTGATCAGTGCATGATCAGTCACGTGATCAGTGCATGATCAGTCATGTGACCAGTACATGGTAGCTGCGTGATCATGCATGATCAGCCACGTGATCAGTGCATGATAGCCACGTGATCAGTGCATGATCAGTCACGTGATCAGTGCATGATCAGTCACGTGATCAGTGCATGATCAGCCACGTGATCAGTGCATGATCAGTCACGTGATCAGTGCATGATCAGCCACGTGATCAGTGCATGATCAGTCACGTGATCAGTGCATGATCAGCCACGTGATCAGTGCATGATAGCCACGTGATCAGTGCATGATCAGTCACGTGATCAGTGCATGATCAGTCATGTGATCAGTGCATGATCAGCCACGTGATCAGTGCATGATCAGCCACGTGATCAGTGCATGATCAATTACGTGATCAGTGCATGATCAGTCACGTGACCAGTACATGGTAGCCACGTGATCATTGCATGATCAGCCACGTGATCAGTGCATGATAGCCACGTGATCAGTGCATGATAGCTGTGTGATCAGTGCATGATCAGTCATGTGATACAGTGTGATCAGCCACGTGATCAGTGCATGATATCCACGTGATCAGTGCATGACAGCCACGTGATCAGTGCATGATAGCCACGTGATCAGTGCATGATCAGTCACGTGATACATGTGATCAGCCACGTGATCAGTGCATGATGAGCCACGTGATCAGTGCAGGATCAATTACGTGATCAGTGCATGATCAGTCACGTGACCAGTACATGGTTGCACGTGATCGTTGCATGATCAGCCACGTGAGCAGTGCATGATAGCCACGTGATCAGTGCATGATCAGTCACGTGATCAGTACATGATCAGTCACGTGAACAGTGCATGATCATTTACGTGATCTGTGCATGATCAGTCACGACCAGTATATGGTTGCTACGTGATCATTCCATGACGAGCCACGTGAGCAGTGCATGATAGCCACGTGATGTGTGCATGAGTTACGTGAGCAGAGTATGATCAGCCACGTGATCAGTGCATGAGTGCCACGTGATCAGTGCATGATATGTCACGTGACAGGTGTGTGATCAGCCACGTGAACAGTGCATGTTCAGCCACGTGATCAGTGCATGATAGCCACGTGATCAGTGCATGATCAGTTACGTGAGCAGTGTATGATCAGCCACGTGATCAGTGCATGGTCAGACACGTGAACAGTGTATGATCAGCCACGTGATCAGTGCATGATATCCAAGCGATCAGTGCATGATCATCACGTGATCAGTGTATGATCAGCCACGTGAACAGTGCATGCTCAGTCACGTGATCTGGGCCTGCTGAGCTGCGTGATTACTGTCTGCTCATCTGCTTGACAATTGCCAGCTGAGCTGCACGATTCCTGCCTGTCATCTGCTTGACAATTGCCAGCTGTGCTGCGTAATTCCTGCCTGCTCAGCTGCTTGATTATTGCCAGCTGAGCAGCATGATTCCTCACAGCTGAGTTCCATGATTATTGCCTGCTGACTGTTTGATTCGTGCCTACTCAGCTCTTTGTTTATTGCCTCCAGAGGCACATGATCAGTGTATGATAG
Organism: Bos javanicus; assembly: GCF_032452875.1. Taxonomy (NCBI): domain Eukaryota; kingdom Metazoa; phylum Chordata; class Mammalia; order Artiodactyla; family Bovidae; genus Bos; species Bos javanicus. Next base: position 29,019 of record NW_026894759.1, on the reverse strand, counting down.
CAAACATGATCAGCGCATGATCAGTCACATGATCAGCGCCATTAAGTCACGTGATCACTACATGATAGTCATGTGATCAGTCCATGCTCAGTCACGGTATCAGTGCATGATCAGCCACGTGATCAGTGCATGATCTGTCACGTGATTAGTGTATGATCATCCACGTGATCAGTGCATGGGCAGTCATGTGATCAGTGCATGATATAGACGTGATCAGTGCATGATCAGTCTCGTGATCAGTGCATGATAGCTACGTGATCAGTGCATGATCAGTCACCTGATGGGTGTATGATCATTCACGTGACCCGTACATGGTAGCTACATGATCATTGCATGATCAGCCACGTGAGTAGTTCATGATAGCCACGCGATCACTGCATGATCAGTCACGTGATCAGTGCATGATCAGTCATGTGACCAGTACATGGTAGCTGCGTGATCATGGCATGATCAGCCACGTGAGCAGTGCATGATAGCCACGTGATCAGTGCATGATCAGACACGTGATCAGTGCATGATCAGTCACGTGATCAGTGCATGATCAGCCACGTGATCAGTGCATGATCAGGCACGCGATCAGTGTATGTCCAGCCACGTGATCAGTGCATGATAGCCACGTGATCAGTGCATGATCAGTCACGTGATCAGTGCATGATCAGTCACGTGATCAGTGCATGATCAGCCACGTGATCAGTGCATGATCAGCCACATGATCAGTGCATGATTACGTGATCAGTGCATGATCAGTCACGTGATCAGTACATGGTAGCCACGTGATCATTGCATGATCAGCCACGTGATCAGTGCATGATAGCCACGTGATCAGTGCATGATCAGTCACGTGATACGTGTGTGATCAGCCACGTGATCAGTGCATGATATCCACGCGATCAGTGCATGACAGCCACGTGATCAGTGCATGAGAGCCACGTGATCAGTGCATGATCAGTCACGTGACATGTGTGATCAGCCACGTGATCAGTGCATGATGAGCCACGTGATCAGTGCAGGATCAATTACGTGATCAGTGCATGATCAGCCACGTGATCAGTACATGGTTGCTACGTGATCGTTGCATGATCAGCCACGTGAGCAGTGCATGATAGCCACGTGATCAGTGCATGATCAGTCACGCGATCAGTACATGATCAGTCACGTGAACAGTGCATGATCATTTACGTGATCAGTGCATGATCAGTCACGTGACCAGTATATGGTAGCTACGTGATCATTCCATGATACACGTGACAGTGCATGATCAGCCACGTGATGTGCATGAGCGTGAGCAGAGTATGATCAGCCACGTGATCAGTGCATGAGTGCCACGTGATCAGTGCATGATATGTCACGTGACAGGTGTGTGATCAGACGTGAACAGTGCATGATCAGCCACGTGATCAGTGCATGATAGCCACGTGATCAGTGCATGATCAGTTACGTGAGCAGTGTATGATCAGCCACGTGATCAGTGCATGGTCAGACACGTGAACAGTGTATGATCAGCCACGTGATCAGTGCATGATATCCAAGTGATCAGTGCATGATCATCACGTGATCAGTGTATGATCAGCCACGTGAACAGTGCATGCTCAGTCACGTGATCAGGGCCTGCTGAGCTGCGTGATTACTGTCTGCTCATCTGCTTGACAATTGCCAGCTGAGCTGCACGATTCCTGCCCGTCATCTGCTTGACAATTGCCAGCTGTGCTGCGTAATTCCTGCCTGCTCAGCTGCTTGATTATTGCCAGCTGAGCAGCATTCCTCACACTGTGTTCCATGATTATTGCCTGCTGACTGTTTGATTCGTGCCTACTCAGCTCTTTGTTTATTGCCTCCAGAGGCACATGATCAGTGTATGATAGCAAACATGATCAGCGCATGATCAGTCACATGATCAGCGCCATTAAGTCACGTGATCACTACATGATAGCCACGTGATCAGTCCATGCTCAGTCACGGTATCAGTGCATGATCAGCCACGTGATCAGTGCATGATCTGTCACAAGATTAGTGTATGGATTCCACGTGATCAGTGCATGGGCAGTCATGTGATCAGTGCATGATATAGACGTGATCAGTGCATGATCAGTCACGTGATCAGTGCATGATAGCCACGTGATCAGTGCATGATCAGTCACCTGAGGTGTGATCATTCACGTGACCTGTACATGGCTACGATCATTGCATGATCAGCCACGTGAGTAGTCATGATAGCCACGTGATCAGTGCATGATCAGTCACGTGATCAGTGCATGATCAGCCGTCATTGTGCAGATGAGCACGGATCGTGAGTTATAGCCGTGATCAGTGCATGATAGCCACGGATTGCATGATCAGCCACGTGATCAGTGCATGATCAGCCAGATCGTACATGATCAGCATGATCAGTGCATGATCAGTCACGTGATCAGTGCATGATCAGCCACGTGATCAGTGCATGATCAGGCACGTGATCAGTGCATGTCCAGCCACGTGATCAGTGCATGATAGCCACGTGATCAGTGCATGATCAGTCACGTGATCAGTGCATGATCTGTTATGTGATCAGTGCATGATCAGCCACGTGATCAGTGCATGATCAGCCATGATCAGTGCATGATCAATTACGCGATCAGTGCATGATCAGTCACGTGACCAGTACATGGTAGCCACGTGATCATTGCCTGATCAGCCACGTGATCAGTGCATGATAGCCACGTGATCAGTGCATGATAGCCACGTGATCAGTGCATGATCAGTCATGTGATACGTGTGATCAGCCACATGATCAGTGCATGATATCCACGTGATCAGTGCATGACAGCCACGTGATCAGTGCATGAGAGCCACGGATCAGTGCATGATCAGTCACGTGATACATGTGTGATCAGCCACGTGATCAGTGCATGATGAGCCACGTGATCAGTGCAGGATCAATTACGCGATCAGTGCATGATCAGTCACGTGACCAGTACATGGTTGCTACGTGATCGTTGCATGATCAGCCACGTGAGCAGAGCATGATAGCCACGTGATCAGTGCATGATCAGTCACGTGATCAGTACATGATCAGTCACGTGAACAGTGCATGATCATTTACGTGATCTTGGCATGATCAGTCACGTTACCAGTATATGGTTGCTACGTGATCATTCCATGACGAGCCACGTGAGCAGTGCATGATAGCCACGTGATGTGTGCATGAGTTACGTGAGCAGAGTATGATCAGCCACGTGATCAGTGCATGAGTGCCACGTGATCAGTGCATGATATGTCACGTGACAGGTGTGTGATCAGCCACGTGAACAGTGCATGTTCAGCCACGTGATCAGTGCATGATAGCCACGTGATCAGTGCATGATCAGTTACGTGAGCAGTGCATGATCAGCCACGTGATCAGTGCATGGTCAGACACGTGAACAGTGTATGATCAGCCACGTGATCAGTGCATGATATCCAAGTGATCAGTGCATGATCATCACGCGATCAGTGTATGATCAGCCACGTGAACAGTGCATGCTCAGTCACGTGATTTGGGCCTGCTGAGCTGCGTGATTACTGTCTGCTCATCTGCTTGACAATTGCCAGCTGAGCTGCACGATTCCTGCCTGTCATCTGCTTGACAATTGCCAGCTGTGCTGCGTAATTCCTGCCTGCTCAGCTGCTTGATTATTGCCAACTGAGCAGCATGATTCCTCACACCTGAGTTCCATGATTATTGCCTGCTGACTGTTTGATTCGTGCCTACTCAGCTCTTTGTTTATTGCCTCCAGAGGCACATGATCAGTGTATGATAGCAAACATGATCAGCGCATGATCAGTCACATGATCAGCGCCATTAAGTCACGTGATCACTACATGATAGTCGTGTGATCAGTCCATGCTCAGTCACGGTATCAGTGCATGATCAGCCACGCGATCAGTGCATGATCTGTCACAAGATTAGTGTATGATCATCCACGTGATCAGTGCATGGCAGTCATGTGATCAGTGCATGATATAGACGTGATCAGTGCATGATCAGTCTCGTGATCAGTGCATGATAGCCACGTGATCAGTGCATGATCAGTCACCTGATGGGTGATGATCATTCACGTGACCTGTACATGTAGCTACATGATCATTGCATGATCAGCCACGTGAGTAGTTCATGATAGCCACGTGATCACTGCATGATCAGTCACGTGATCAGTGCATGATCAGTCATGTGACCAGTACATGTAGCCGTGATCAGGCATGATCAGCCACGTGAGCAGTGCATGATAGCCACGTGATCAGTGCATGATCAGACACGATCAGTGCATGATCAGTCACGTGATCAGTGCATGATCAGCCACGTGATCAGTGCATGACCAGGCACGATCAGTGCATGATCCAGCCAAGTGATCAGTGCATGATAGCCACGTGATCAGTGCATGATCAGTCACGTGATCAGTGCATGATCAGTTATGTGATCAGTGTATGATCAGCCACGTGATCAGTGCATGATCAGCCACATGATCAGTGCATGATCAATTACGTGCTCAGTGCATGATCAGTCACGTGATCAGTACATGGTAGCACGTGATCATTGCATGATCAGCCACGTGATCAGTGCATGATAGCCACGTGATCAGTGCATGATCAGTCACGTGATACGTGTGTGATCACATGATCAGTGCATGATATCCACGTGATCAGTGCATGACAGCCACGTGATCAGTGCATGAGCCACGTGATCAGTGCATGATCAGTCACGTGATACATGGTGATCAGCCACGTGATCAGTGCATGACACGTGATCAGTGCAGGATCACACGTGATCAGTGCATGATCAGTCATGACCAGTACATGGTTGCTACGCGATCGTTGCATGATCAGCCACGCAGCAGAGCATGATAGCCACGTGATCAGTGCATGATCAGTCACGTGATCAGTACATGATCAGTCACGTGAACAGTGCATGATCATTTACGCGATCTTTGCATGATCAGTCACGTGACCAGTATATGGTTGCTACGTGATCATTCCATGACGACACGTGAGCAGTGCATGATAGCCACGTGATGTGCATGAGTTACGTGAGCAGAGTGATCAGCCACGTGATCAGTGCATGAGTGCCACGTGATCAGTGCATGATATGTCACGTGACAGGTGTGTGATCAGCCACGTGAACAGTGCATGTTCAGCCACGTGATCAGTGCATGATCAGTCACGTGAGCAGTGTATGATCAGCCACGTGATCAGTGCATGGTCAGACACGTGAACAGTGTATGATCAGCCACGTGATCAGTGCATGATATCCAAGTGATCAGTGCATGATCATCACGTGATCAGTGTATGATCAGCCACGTGAACAGTGCATGCTCAGTCACGTGATCAGGGCCTGCTGAGCTGCGTGATTACTGTCTGCTCATCTGCTTGACAATTGCCAGCTGAGCTGCACGATTCCTGCCTGTCATCTGCTTGACAATTGCCAGCTGTGCTGCGAATTCCTGCCTGCTCAGCTGCTTGATTATTGCCAGCTGAGCAGCATGATTCCTCACAGCTGAGTTCCATGATTATTGCCTGCTGACTGTTTGATTCGTGCCTACTCAGCTCTTTGTTTATTGCCTCCAGAGGCACATGATCAGTGTATGATAGCAAACATGATCAGCGCATGATCAGTCACATGATCAGCGCCATTAAGTCACGTGATCACTACATGATAGTCATGTGATCAGTCCATGCTCAGTCACGGTATCAGTGCATGATCAGCCACGTGATCAGTGCATGATCTGTCACAGATTAGTGTATGATCATCCACGTGATCAGTGCATGGCAGTCATGTGATCAGTGCATGATATAGACGTGATCAGTGCATGATCAGTCCGTGATCAGTGCATGATAGCCACGTGATCAGTGCATGATCAGTCACCTGATGGGTGTATGATCATTCACGTGACCTGTACATGGTAGCTACATGATCATTGCATGATCAGCCACGTGAGTAGTGCATGATAGCCACGTGATCAGTGCATGATCAGTCACGTGATCAGTGCATGATCAGTCATGTGACAGTACATGGTAGCTGCGTGATCATGGCATGATCAGCCACGTGAGTAGTGCATGATAGCCACGTGATCAGTGCATGATCAGACACGTGATCAGTGCATGATCAGTCACGTGATCAGTGCATGATCAGCACGTGATCAGTGCATGTCAGCCACGTGATCAGTGCATGATAGCCACGTGATCAGTGCATGATGATCCGTGATCAGTGCATGATCAGTTGCGTGATCAGTGCATGATCAGCCACGTGATCAGTGCATGATCATGCCACGATCAGTGCATGATCAATTACGTGATCAGTGCATGATCAGTCACGTGACCAGTGCATTGCAGCACGTGATCAGTGCATGATCAGCCACGTGATCAGTGCATGATAGCCACGTGATCAGTGCATGATAGCCACGTGATCAGTGCATGATCAGTCACGTGATACGTGTGTGATCAGCACGTGATCAGTGCATGATAGCCACGTGATCAGTGCATGACAGCCACGTGATCAGTGCATGATCAGCACGTGATCAGTGCATGATCAGCTCACGTGTGCAGTGACAGATCAGCAGGACAGAGAGCATCATGATGAAGCCACGTGATCAGTGCATGATCAGCCACGTGATCAGTGCATGATCAGCCACGTGATCAGTGCATGATCAGTCACGTGATCAGTGCATGATCAGCCACGTGATCAGTGCATGATCAGTCACGTGATCAGTGCATGATCAGCACGTGATCAGTGCATGATAGCCACGTGATCAGTGCATGATCAGTCACGTGATCAGTGCATGATCAGTCATGATCAGTGCATGATCAGCCACGTGATCAGTGCATGATCAGCCACGTGATCAGTGCATGATCAGTCACGTGATCAGTGCATGATCAGTCACGTGATCAGTGCATGTAGCCACGTGATCTGCATGATCAGCCACGTGATCAGTGCATGATAGCCACGTGATCAGTGCATGATAGCCACGTGATCAGTGCATGATCAGTCACGTGATCAGTGTGATCAGCCACGTGATCAGTGCATGATCAGCCACGTGATCAGTGCATGATCAGCCACGTGATCAGTGCATGAGCACGTGATCAGTGCATGATCAGTCACGTGATCAGTGATCAGCCACGTGATCAGTGCATGATCAGCCGTGATCAGTGCATGATCAGCCACGTGATCAGTGCATGATCAGTCACGTGATCAGGGCCTGCTGAGCTGCGTGATTACTGTCTGCTCATCTGCTTGACAATTGCCAGCTGAGCTGCACGATTCCTGCCTGTCATCTGCTTGACAATTGCCAGCTGTGCTGCGAATTCCTGCCTGCTCAGCTGCTTGATTATTGCCAGCTGAGCAGCATGATTCCTCACACCTGAGTTCCATGATTATTGCCTGCTGACTGTTTGATTCGTGCCTACTCAGCTCTTTGTTTATTGCCTCCAGAGGCACATGATCAGTGTATGATAGCAAACATGATCAGCGCATGATCAGTCACATGATCAGCGCCATTAAGTCACGTGATCACTACATGATAGTCATGTGATCAGTCCATGCTCAGTCACGGTATCAGTGCATGATCAGCCACGTGATCAGTGCATGATCTGTCACAAGATTAGTGTATGATCATCCACGTGATCAGTGCATGGGCAGTCATGTGATCAGTGCATGATATAGACGAATCAGTGCACATCACGTGATCAGTGCATGATAGCCACGTGATCAGTGCATGATCAGTCACCTGATGGGTGTATGATCATTCACGTGACCTGTACATGGTAGCTACATGATCATTGCATGATCAGCCACGTGAGTAGTGCATGATAGCCACGTGATCAGTGCATGATCAGTCACGTGATCAGTGCATGATCAGTCATGTGACCAGTACATGGTAGCACGTGATCATGCATGATCAGCCACGTGATCAGTGCATGATAGCCACGTGATCAGTGCATGATCAGCACGTGATCAGTGCATGATCAGTCACGTGATCAGTGCATGATCAGCCACGTGATCAGTGCATGATCAGTCACGTGATCAGTGCATGATCAGCCACGTGATCAGTGCATGATCAGGCACGTGATCAGTGCATGATCAGCCACGTGATCAGTGCATGATAGCCACGTGATCAGTGCATGATCAGTCACGTGATCAGTGCATGATCAGTGTGATCAGTGTATGATCAGCCACGTGATCAGTGCATGATCAGCCACGTGATCAGTGCATGATCAATTACGTGATCAGTGCATGATCAGTCACGTGATCAGTGCATGGTAGCTACGTGATCATTGCATGATCAGCCACGTGATCAGTGCATGATAGCCACGTGATCAGTGCATGATAGCCACGTGATCAGTGCATGATCAGTCATGTGACACGGTGTGATCAGCCACGTGATCAGTGCATGATATCCACGTGATCAGTGCATGACAGCCACGTGATCAGTGCATGAGAGCCACGTGATCAGTGCATGATCAGTCACGTGATACATGTGTGATCAGCCACGTGATCAGTGCATGATGAGCCACGTGATCAGTGCAGGATCAATTACGTGATCAGTGCATGATCAGTCACGTGACCAGTACATGTTGCACGTGATCGTGCATGATCAGCCACGTGAGCAGAGCATGATAGCCACGTGATCAGTGCATGATCAGTCACGTGATCAGTACATGATCAGTCACGTGAACAGTGCATGATCATTTACGTGATCTGTGCATGATCAGTCACGTGACCAGTATATGGTTGCCACGTGATCATTCCATGACAGCCACGTGAGCAGTGCATGATAGCCACGTGATGTGTGCATGAGTTACGTGAGCAGAGTATGATCAGCCACGTGATCAGTGCATGAGTGCCACGTGATCAGTGCATGATATGTCACGTGACAGGTGTGTGATCAGCCACGTGAACAGTGCATGTTCAGCCACGTGATCAGTGCATGATAGCCACGTGATCAGTGCATGATCAGTTACGTGAGCAGTGTATGATCAGCCACGTGATCAGTGCATGGTCACACGTGAACAGTGTATGATCAGCCACGTGATCAGTGCATGATATCCAAGTGATCAGTGCATGATCATCACGTGATCAGTGTATGATCAGCCACGTGAACAGTGCATGCTCAGTCACGTGATCTGGGCCTGCTGAGCTGCGTGATTACTGTCTGCTCATCTGCTTGACAATTGCCAGCTGAGCTGCACGATTCCTGCCTGTCATCTGCTTGACAATTGCCAGCTGTGCTGCGTAATTCCTGCCTGCTCAGCTGCTTGATTATTGCCAGCTGAGCAGCATGATTCCTCACAGCTGAGTTCCATGATTATTGCCTGCTGACTGTTTGATTCGTGCCTACTCAGCTCTTTGTTTATTGCCTCCAGAGGCACATGATCAGTGTATGATAGCAAACATGATCAGCGCATGATCAGTCACATGATCAGCGCCATTAAGTCACGTGATCACTACATGATAGTCATGTGATCAGTCCATGCTCAGTCACGGTATCAGTGCATGATCAGCCACGTGATCAGTGCATGATCTGTCACATGATTAGTGTATGATCATCCACGTGATCAGTGCATGGGCAGTCATGTGATCAGTGCATGATATAGACGTGATCAGTGCATGATCAGTCTCGTGATCAGTGCATGATAGCCACGTGATCAGTGCATGATCAGTCACCTGATGGGTGTATGATCATTCACGTGACCTGTACATGGTAGCCATGATCATTGCATGATCAGCCACGTGAGTAGTGCATGATAGCCACGTGATCAGTGCATGATCAGCCGTGATCAGTGCATGATCAGTCATGTGATCAGTATGGTAGCTGCGTGATCATGCATGATCAGCCACGTGATCAGTGCATGATAGCCACGTGATCAGTGCATGATCAGACACGTGATCAGTGCATGATCAGTCACGTGATCAGTGCATGATCAGGCACGTGATCAGTGTATGTCAGCCACGTGATCAGTGCATGATAGCCACGTGATCAGTGCATGATCAGTCACGTGATCAGCATGATCAGTTACGTGATCAGTGCATGATCAGCCACGTGATCAGTGCATGATCACCACGATGATCAGTGCATGATCAACACGTGATCAGTGCATGATCAGTCACGTGACAGTGCATGATAGCTACGTGATCAGTGCATGATCAGCACGTGATCAGTGCATGATAGCCACGTGATCAGTGCATGATGACGTGATCAGTGCATGATCAGTCATGTGACGTGCATGATCAGCCACGTGATCAGTGCATGATAGCCACGTGATCAGTGCATGATCAGCCACGTGATCAGTGCATGATAGCCACGTGATCAGTGCATGATCAGTCACGTGATCAGTGCATGATCAGTCACGTGACCAGTGCATGATAGCTGCGTGATCAGTGCATGATCAGCCACGTGAGTGCATGATAGCCACGTGATCAGTGCATGATCAGACGTGATCAGTGCATGATCAGTCACGTGATCAGTGCATGATCAGCCACGTGATCAGTGCATGATCAGCACGTGATCAGTGCATGATCAGCCACGTGATCAGTGCATGATAGCCACGTGATCAGTGCATGATCAGTACGTGATCAGTGCATGATCAGTCACGTGATCAGTGCATGATCAGCCACGTGATCAGTGCATGATCGTGCACATCAGTGCATGATTGAACATGATCAGTGCGATCAGTCACGTGACCAGTGCATGATAGCCACGCGATCAGTGCATGATCAGCCACGTGATCAGTGCATGATGAAGCCACGTGATCAGCATGATGAGTCACGTGATCAGTGCATGATCAGTCACGTGATCAGTGCATGATCAGCCACGTGATCAGTGCATGATCATCACGTGATCAGTGCATGATCAGCCACGTGATCAGTGCATGATCAGCCACGTGATCAGCATGATCAGTCACGTGATCAGTGCATGATCAGCCATGATCAGTGCATGATCAGCCACGTGACCAGTGCATGATCAGCCACAGATCAGTGATCAGTCACGTGATCAGGCCTGCTGAGCTGCGTGATTACTGTCTGCTCATCTGCTTGACAATTGCCAGCTGATGCACATTCCTGCCTGTCATCTGCTTGACACCACAGCTGCGTGATCCTGCCTGCTCAGCTGCTTGATTATTGCCAGCTGAGCAGCATGATTCCTCACACCTGTGTTCCAGTGCATGATCACACGTGATTCGTGCCTACTCAGCTCTTTGTTCATTGCCTCCAGAGGCACATGATCAGTGTATGATAGCAAACATGATCACATGATCAGTCACATGATCAGTGCATGAAAGTCACGTGATCACTACATGATAGTCATGTGATCAGTCCATGCTCAGTCACGGATCAGTGCATGATCAGCCACGTGATCAGTGCATGATCTGCTGAAGATTAGGATGATCATGCACGTGATCAGTGCATGGGCAGTCACGTGATCAGTGCATGATAGCAGACGTGAACAGTGCATGATCAGTCTCGATCAGCATGATAGCCAATGTGATCAGTGCATGATCAGTCACCTGATGGTGCATGATCATTCACGTGACCTGTACATGGTAGTTACATGATCATTGCATGATCAGCCACGTGAGTAGTTCATGATGCCACGTGATCACTGCATGATCAGTCACGTGATCAGTGCATGATCAGTCATGTGACCAGTACAGGAAGTGTGATCATGCATGATCAGCCACGTGATAGTGCATGATAGCCACGTGATCAGTGCATGATCAGACACGCGATCAGTGCATGATCAGTCACGTGATCAGTGCATGATCGACATGATCAGTGCATGATCAGTCACGTGATCAGTGCATGATCAGCCACGTGATCAGCACATTGGCATCGTGATCAGTGATGATCAGCCATGATCAGTATGATAGCCACGTGATCAGTGCATGATCAGTCACGTGATCAGTGCATGATCAGTTACGTGATCAGTGCATGATCAGCCACGTGATCAGTGCATGATCAGCCACGTGATCAGTGCATGATCAATTACGTGATCAGTGCATGATCAGTCACGTGATCAGTACATGGTAGCTACGTGATCATTGTGATCAGCCACGTGATCAGTGCATGATAGCCACGTGATCAGTGCATGATAGCCACGTGATCAGTGCATGATCAGTCATGTGATCATGTGTGTGATCAGCCACGTGATCAGTGCATGATATCCACGTGATCAGTGCATGACAGCCACGTGATCAGTGCATGAGAGCCACGTGATCAGTGCATGATCAGTCACGTGATCAGTGCATGATCAGTCACGTGACCAGAATGAGGATGACAGTGCATGATCAGCCACGTGATCAGTGCATGATAGCCACGTGATCAGTGCATGATCAGTCACGTGATCAGTGCATGATCAGTCACGTGATCAGTGCATGATCAGCCACGTGATCAGTGCATGATCACTACGTGATCAGTGCATGATCAGCCACGTGATCAGTGCATGATAGCCACGTGATCATTGCATGATCAGCCACGTGATCAGTGCATGATCAGTCATGTGATCAGTGCATGATCAGCCACGTGATCAGTGCATGATCAGCCACATGATCAGTGCATGATCACCACGTGTTCAGTGCATGATCAGTCACGTGACCAGTGATAGTTACATGATAAGTGCATGATCAGCCACGTGATCAGTGCATGATAGCCACGTGATCAGTGCATGATAGTCACGTGATCAGTGCATGATCAGTCATGTGATGTGTGATCAGCCACGTGATCAGCGCATGATAGCCACGTGATCAGTGCATGATCAGTTACGTGATCAGTGCATGATCAGCCACGTGATCAGTGCATGATCAGTCACGTGATCAGTGTGATCAGCCACGTGATCAGTGCATGATGAGCCACGTGATCAGTGCATGATCAATCACGTGATCAGTGCATGATCAGTCACGCGATTGGGCCTGCTGAGCTGCGTGATTACTGTCTGCTCATCTGCTTGACAATTGCCAGCTGAGCTGCACGATTCCTGCCCGTCATCTGCTTGACAATTGCCAGCTGTGCTGCGTAATTCCTGCCTGCTCAGCTGCTTGATATTGCCAGCTGAGCAGCATGATTCCTCATACCTGAGTTCCATGATTATTGCCTGCTGACTGTTTGATTCGTGCTTACTCAGCTCTTTGTTTATTGCCTCCAGAGGCACATGATCAGTGTATGATAGCAAACATGATCAGTGCGCATGATCAGTCACATGATCAGCGCATTAAGTCACGGGATCACTACATGATAGTCATGTGATCAGTCCATGCTCAGTCACGGTATCAGTGCATGATCAGCCACGTGATCAGTGCATGATCTGTCACAAGATTAGTGATGATCATCCACGTGATCAGTGCACGGCAGTCATGTGATCAGTGCATAGACGTGAACAGTGCATGATCAGTCTCTGATCAGTGCATGATAGCCACGTGATCAGTGCATGATCAGTCACCTGATGGGTATGATCATTCACGTGACTTGTACATGGTAGCTACATGATCATTGCATGATCAGCCACGTGAGTAGCATGATAGCCACGTGATCACTGCATGATCAGTCACGTGATCAGTGCATGATCAGTCATGATCAGTACATGGTAGCCACGTGATCATGCATCAGCCACGTGAGCAGTGCATGATAGCCACGTGATCAGTGCATGATCAGACACGTGATCAGTGCATGATCAGTCACGTGATCAGTGCATGATCAGACGTGATCAGTGCATGATCAGTCACGTGATCAGTGCATGATCAGCCACGTGATCAGTGCATGATCAGGCACGTGATCAGTGTATGATCAGCCACGTGATCAGTGCATGATAGCCACGTGATCAGTGCATGATCAGTCACGTGATCAGTGCATGATCAGTCATGTGATCAGTGCATGATCAGCCACGTGATCAGTGCATGATCAGCCACGTGATCAGTGCATGATCAATGCGATCAGCGCATGATCAGTCACGTGATCAGCATGATAGCCACGTGATCAGTGCATGATCAGCCACGTGATCAGTGCATGATAGCCACGTGATCAGTGCATGAGAGCCACGTGATCAGTGCATGATCAGTCATGTGATACGCGTGTGATCAGCCACGTGATCAGTGCATGATATCCACGTGATCAGTGCATGACAGCCACGTGATCAGTGCATGAGAGCCACGTGATCAGTGCATGATCAGCCACGTGCATGTGTGATCAGCCACGTGATCAGTGCATGATGAGCCACGTGATCAGTGCAGGATCAATTACGTGATCAGTGCATGATCAGTCACGTGACCAGTACATGGTTGCTACGTGATCGCTGCATGATCAGCCACGTGAGCAGAGCATGATAGCCACGTGATCAGTGCATGATCAGTCACGTGATCAGTACATGATCAGTCACGTGAACAGTGCATGATCATTTACGTGATCTTGCATGATCAGTCACACAGTATATGGTTGCTACGTGATCATTCCATGACGAGCAACGTGAGCAGTGCATGATAGCCACGTGATGTGCATGAGTTACGTGAGCAGAGTATGATCAGCCACGTGATCAGTGCATGAGTGCCACGTGATCAGTGCATGATATGTCACGTGACAGGTGTGTGATCAGCCACGTGAACAGTGCATGTTCAGCCACGCGATCAGTGCATGATAGCCACGTGATCAGTGCATGATCAGTTACGTGAGCAGTGTATGATCAGCCACGTGATCAGTGCATGGTCAGACACGTGAACAGTGTATGATCAGCCACGTGATCAGTGCATGATATCCAAGTGATCAGTGCATGATCATCACGTGATCAGTGTATGATCAGCCACGTGAACAGTGCATGCTCAGTCACGCGATCTGGGCCTGCTGAGCTGCGTGATTACTGTCTGCTCATCTGCTTGACAATTGCCAGCTGAGCTGCACGATTCCTGCCTGTCATCTGCTTGACAATTGCCAGCTGTGCTGCGTAATTCCTGCCTGCTCAGCTGCTTGATTATTGCCAGCTGAGCAGCATGATTCCTCACACCTGAGCCATGATTATTGCCTGCTGACTGTTTGATTCGTGCCTACTCAGCTCTTTGTTTATTGCCTCCAGAGGCACATGATCAGTGTATGATAGCAAACATGATCAGCGCATGATCAGTCACATGATCAGCGCCATTAAGTCACGTGATCACTACATGATAGTCATGTGATCAGTCCATGCTCAGTCACGGTATCAGTGCATGATCAGCCACGTGATCAGTGCATGATCTGTCACAAGATAGTGTATGATCATCCACGTGATCAGTGCATGCAGTCATGTGATCAGTGCATGATATAGACGTGATCAGTGCATGATCAGTCTCGTGATCAGTGCATGATAGCCACGTGATCAGTGCATGATCAGTCACCTGATGGGTGGATGATCATTCACGTGACCTGTACATGGTAGCTACATGATCATTGCATGATCAGCCACGTGAGTAGTTCATGATAGCCACGTGATCAATGCATGATCAGTCACGTGATCAGTGCATGATCAGTCATGTGACCAGTACATGGTAGCTGCGTGATCATGGCATGATCAGCCACGTGAGCAGTGCATGATAGCCACGTGATCAGTGCATGATCAGTCACGTGATCAGTGCATGATCAGTCACGTGATCAGTGCATGATCAGCCACGTGATCAGTGCATGATCAGCCACGTGATCAGTGCATGATCAGCCACGTGATCAGTGCATGATAGCCACGTGATCAGTGCATGATCAGTCACGTGATCAGTGCATGATCAGTTACGTGATCAGTGCATGATCAGCCACGTGATCAGTGCATGATCAGCCACGTGATCAGTGCATGATCATCGTGATCAGTGCATGATCAGTCACGTGACCAGTACATGATAGCCACGTGATCAGTGCATGATCAGCCACGTGATCAGTGCATGATAGCCACGTGATCAGTGCATGATAGCCACGTGATCAGTGCATGATCAGTCCGTGATATGCATGATCAGCCACGTGATCAGTGCATGATAGCCACGTGATCAGTGCATGATCAGCCACGTGATCAGTGCATGATAGCCACGTGATCAGTGCATGATCAGTCACGTGATATGTGTGATCAGCCACGTGATCAGTGCATGATCAGCCACGTGATCAGTGCATGATCAGCCACGTGATCAGTGCATGATCAGCCACGTGATCAGTGTACATCAGTCATGATCAGCAGGTGTGAGTGCATGATCAGCGTGAGTGCATGATAGCCACGTGATCAGTGCATGATCAGATCACGTGATCAGTGCATGATCAGCCACGTGATCAGTGCATGACTGAGCACAGTGATGTGCATGATCAGGCACGTGATCAGTGCATGATCAGCCATGATCAGTGCATGATCAATTACGTGATCAGTGATCAGTCACGTGACCAGTGCATGCTGTAGCCACGTGATCATTGCATGATCAGCCACGTGATCAGTGCATGATAGCCACGTGATCAGTGCATGATAGCCACGCGATCAGTGCATGATCAGTCAGTGATAGTGTGTGATCAGCCACGTGATCAGTGCATGATATCCACGTGATCAGTGCATGACAGCCATGATCAGTGCATGAGAGCCACGTTCAGTGCATGATCAGTCACGTGATACATGTGTGATCAGCCATGTGATCAGTGCATGATGAGCCACGTGATCAGTGCAGGATCATTACGTGATCAGTGCATGATCATCACGTGACCAGTACATGGTAGCTACGTGATCAGTGCATGATCAGCCACGTGAGCAGTGCATGATAGCCACGTATCAGTGCATGATCAGTCACGTGATCAGTGCATGATCAGTCACGTGATCAGTGCATGATCATTACGTGATCAGTGCATGATCAGTCACGTGACCAGTATATGGTTGCTACGTGATCATTGCATGATCAGCCACGTGATCAGTGCATGATAGCCACGTGCAGACATGCGTGAGCAGTGTATGATCAGCCACGTGATCAGTGCATGATAGCACGTGATCAGTGCATGATCAGTTACGTGAGCAGTGCATGATCAGCCACGTGATCAGTGCATGATCAGACACGTGAATGGTGCTATGATCAGCCACGTGATCAGTGCATGATATCCAAGTGATCAGTGCATGATCATCACGTGATCAGTGTGATCAGCCACGTGAACAGTGCATGCTCAGTCACGTGATCTGGGCCTGCTGAGCGTGATTACTGTCTGCTCATCTGCTTGACAATTGCCAGCTGAGCTGCACGATTCCTGCCTGTCATCTGCTTGACAATTGCCAGCTGTGCTGCGTAATTCCTGCCTGCTCAGCTGCTTGATTATTGCCAGCTGAGCAGCATGATTCCTCACACCTGAGTTCCATGATTATTGCCTGCTGACTGTTTGATTCGTGCCTACTCAGCTCTTTGTTTATTGCCTCCAGAGGCACATGATCAGTGTATGATAGCAAACATGATCAGCGCATGATCAGTCACATGATCAGCGCCATTAAGTCACGTGATGCATGAGAAGTCATGTGATCAGTCCATGCTCAGTCACGTATCAGTGCATGATCAGCCACGTGATCAGTGCATGATCTGTCACAAGATTAGTGTATGATCAGCCACGTGATCAGTGCACGGGCAGTCATGTGATCAGTGCATGATAGACGTGATCAGTGCATGATCAGTCCGTGATCAGTGCATGATAGCCACGTGATCAGTGCATGATCAGTCACCTGATGGGTGTATGATCATTCACGTGACCTGTACATGGTAGCCATGATCATTGCATGATCAGCCACGTGAGTAGTGCATGATAGCCACGTGATCACTGCATGATCAGTCACGTGATCAGTGCATGATCAGTCATGTGACCAGTACATGGTAGCTGCGTGATCGCATGATCAGCCACGTGAGCAGTGCATGATAGCCACGTGATCAGTGCATGATCAGTCACGTGATCAGTGCATGATCAGTCACGTGATCAGTGTGCATGATCAGGCGTGATCAGTGCATGCCAGCCACGTGATCAGTGCATGATATCACGTGATCAGTGCATGACGCGTGATCAGTGCATGATCAGTCAGTGATCAGTGTATGATGTGCCAGCGTGATCAGCATGATCATTGCATGATCAGCATGATCAGTGCATGATCAGTGCATGATCAGTCACGTGATCAGTGCATGATCAGTCACGTGATCAGTGCCATCAGCCACGTGATCAGTGCATGATAGCCACGTGATCAGTGCATGATAGCCACGTGATCAGTGCATGATCAGTCATGTGATACGTGTGATCAGCCACGTGATCAGTGCATGATATCCACGTGATCAGTGCATGACAGCCACGTGATCAGTGCATGAGAGCCACGTGATCAGTGCATGATCAGTCACGTGATACATGTGTGATCAGCCACGTGATCAGTGCATGATGAGCCACGTGATCAGTGCAGGATCAATTATGATCAGTGCATGATCAGTCACGTGACCAGTACATGTTGCTACGTGATCGTTGCATGATCAGCCACGTGAGCAGAGCATGATAGCCACGTGATCAGTGCATGATCAGTCACGTGATCAGTACATGATCAGTCACGTGAACAGTGCATGATCATTTATGATCTGTGCATGATCAGTCACGTACCAGTATATGGTATACATGATCATTCCATGAGCCACGTGACAGTGCATGATAGCCACGTGATGTGTGCATGAGTTACGTGAGCAGAGTATGATCAGCCACGTGATCAGTGCATGAGTGCCACGTGATCAGTGCATGATATGTCACGTGACAGGTGTGTGATCAGCCACGTGAACAGTGCATGTTCAGCCACGTGATCAGTGCATGATAGCCACGTGATCAGTGCATGATCAGTTACGTGAGCAGTGTATGATCAGCCACGTGATCAGTGCATGGTCAGACACGTGAACAGTGTATGATCAGCCACGTGATCAGTGCATGATATCCAAGTGATCAGTGCATGATCATCACGTGATCAGTGTATGATCAGCCACGTGAACAGTGCATGCTCAGTCACGTGATCTGCCTGCTGAGCTGCGTGATTACTGTCTGCTCATCTGCTTGACAATTGCCAGCTGAGCTGCACGATTCCTGCCTGTCATCTGCTTGACAATTGCCAGCTGTGCTGCGTAATTCCTGCCTGCTCAGCTGCTTGATTATTGCCAGCTGAGCAGCATGATTCCTCACACCTGAGTTCCATGATTATTGCCTGCTGACTGTTTGATTTGCCTACTCAGCTCTTTGTTTATTGCCTCCAGAGGCACATGATCAGTGTATGATAGCAAACATGATCAGCGCATGATCAGTCACATGATCAGCGCCATTAAGTCACGTGATCACTACATGATAGTCATGTGATCAGTCCATGCTCAGTCACGGTATCAGTGCATGATCAGCCACGTGATCAGTGCATGATCTGTCACAAGATTAGTGTATGATCATCCACGTGATCAGTGCATGGGCAGTCATGTGATCAGTGCATGATATAGACGTGATCAGTGCATGATCAGTCTCGTGATCAGTGCATGATAGCCACGATCAGTGCATGATCAGTCACCTGATGGTGTGATCATTCACGTGACCTGTACATGGTAGCTACATGATCATTGCATGATCAGCCACGTGAGTAGTGCATGATAGCCACGTGATCACTGCATGATCAGTCACGTGATCAGTGCATCAGTCATGTGACCAGTACATGGTAGCTGCGTGATCAGTGCATGATCAGCCACGTGAGCAGTGCATGATAGCTGCATGATCAGCAATGGACACGTGATCAGTGCATGATCAGTCACGTGATCAGTGCATGATCAGCCACGTGATCAGTGCATGACAGTCACGTGATCAGTGTATGATCAGCCACGTGATCAGTGCATGAGAGTGATCATGCATGATCAGTCACGTGATCAGTGCATGTGATAAGCAGTGATCAGTGCATGATCAGCCACGTGATCAGTGCATGATCAGCCACATGATCAGTGCATGATCACCAGTGATCAGTGCATGATCAGTTGCATGATCAGGAATGGTAGCCACGTGATCATTGCCTGATAATCATGATCAGCATGATAGCGTGATCAGTGCATGATCAGCCACGTGATCAGTGCATGATAGCCACGTGATCAGTGCATGATCAGTCATGTGATCAGTGTGACAGCCACGATCAGTGCATGATCATCACGTGATCAGTGCATGATCAGCCACGATCAGTGCATGATAGCCACGTGATCAGTGCATGATCAGTCACGTGATCAGTGTATGATCAGCCACGTGATCAGTGCATGATGAGCACGTGATCAGTGCATGACAATTACGTGATCAGTGCATGATCAGTCACGTGACCAGTACATGGTTGCTACGTGATCATTGCATGATCAGCCACGTGAGCAGTGCATGATAGCCACGTGGTCATGATGATCAACGTGATCAGTGCATGATCAGTCACGTGATCAGTGCATGATCATTTACGTGATCAGTGCATGATCAGTCACGTGACCAGTATGATAGGCATGTGATCAGTGCATGATCAGCCACGTGATCAGTGCATGATAGCCACGTGATGTGCATGATCGCATGAGCAGTGATGATCAGCCACGTGATCAGTGCATGAGTGCCACGATCAGTGCATGAGTCATGTCACATGATCAGTGTGATCAGCCACGTGAATAGTGCATGATCAGTCATGTGATCGTGCATGATAGCCACGTGATCAGTGCATGATCAGCATGTGAGCAGTGTATGATCAGCCACGTGATCAGTGCATGATCAGCATGATCAGTGCATGATCAGCCACGTGATCAGTGCATGATGCCACGTGATCAGTGCATGATCAGTCACGTGATACATGTGATCAGCCACGATCGATGATCAGCCACGTGATCAGTGCATGATCAATTGACGTGATCAGTGCATGATCAGTCACGTGACCAGTACATGTTGCTACGTGATCTGCATGATCAGCCACGTGAGCAGAGCATGATAGCCACGTGATCAGTGCATGATCAGTCACGTGATCAGTACATGATCAGTCACGTGAACAGTGCATGATCATTTACGTGATCAGTGCATGATCAGTCACGTGACCAGTATGGTAGTACATGATCATTCCATGACGATGCCACGTGAGCAGTGATACATGATGTGTGCATGAGTTACGTGAGCAGAGTATGATCAGCCACGTGATCAGTGCATGAGCCACATCAGTGCATGATATGTCACGTGACAGGTGTGTGATCAGCCACGTGAACAGTGCATCAGCCACGTGATCAGTGCATGATAGCCACGTGATCAGTGCATTCAGTTACGTGAGCAGTGCATGATCAGCCACGTGATCAGTGCATGGTCAGACACGTGAACAGTGCATGATCAGCCACGTGATCAGTGCATGATATCCAAGTGATCAGTGCATGATCATCACGTGATCAGTGTATGATCAGCGTGAACAGTGCATGGTCACGTGATCTGGGCCTGCTGAGCTGCGTGATTACTGTCTGCTCATCTGCTTGACAATTGCCAGCTGAGCTGCACGATTCCTGCCTGTCATCTGCTTGACAATTGCCAGCTGTGCTGCGTAATTCCTGCCTGCTCAGCTGCTTGATTATTGCCAGCTGAGCAGCATGATTCCTCACAGCTGAGTTCCATGATTATTGCCTGCTGACTGTTTGATTCGTGCCTACTCAGCTCTTTGTTTATTGCCTCCAGAGGCACATGATCAGTGTATGATAGCAAACATGATCAGCGCATGATCAGTCACATGATCAGTGCCATTAAGTCACGTGATCACTACATGATAGTCATGTGATCAGTCCATGCTCAGTCACAGTATCAGTGCATGATCAGCCACGTGATCAGTGCATGATCTGTCACATGATTAGTGTATGATCATCCACGTGATCAGTGCATGGGCAGTCATGTGATCAGTGCATGATATAGACGTGATCAGTGCATGATCAGTCTCAGATCAGCATGATAGTCACGTGATCAGTGCATGATCAGTCACCTGATGGGTGTATGATCATTCACGTGACCTGTACATGGTAGCTACATGATCATTGCATGATCAGCCACGTGAGTAGTGCATGATAGCCACGTGATCACTGCATGATCAGTCACGTGATCAGTGCATGATCAGTCATGACCAGTACATGGAGGCTATGCATCGCATGATCAGCCACGTGAGCAGTATGATAGCCACGTGATCAGTGCATGATCAGCATGATCAGTGCATGATCAGTCACGTGATCAGTGCATGATCAGCCATGATCAGTGCATGATCAGGCACGTGATCAGTGTATGTCCAGCCAAGTGATCAGCATGATGCATGATCGCGTGATCAGTTAACGGATCAGTGCATGATCAGTTATGTGATCAGTGTATGATCAATGGCACGTGATCAGTGCATGATCAGCCACATGATCAGTGCATGATCAGCCACGTGCTCAGTGCATGATCAGCCGTGATCAGTGCATGGCAGCTAATGGATCATTGCTGATAAGCCACGTGATCAGTGCATGATAGCCACGTGATCAGTGCATGATCAGCCACGTGATCAGTGCATGAGAGCCACGTGATCAGTGATCAGTCATGTGATAGTGTGATCAGCCACGTGATCAGTGCATGATATCCACGATCAGTGCATGATAGCCACGTGATCAGTGCATGATAGCCACGTGATCAGTGCATGATCAGTCACGTGATCAGTGTGATCAGCCACGTGATCAGTGCATGATCAGCCACATGATCAGTGCATGATCAATTACGTGATCAGTGCATGATCAGCCACGTGACCAGCATGCACGGTTGCTACATGATCGCAGTGCATGATCAGCCAATGAGTCAGTGCATGATAGCCACGTGATCAGTGCATGATCTCACGTGATCAGTGCATGATCAGTCACGTGATCAGGTGACGCTGATGGACAGTGCATGATCAGTCATGATCAGTGACATGATCATCCACATCAGTCACTGATCAGTGCATGATCAGCCACGGATGTGCATGATCAGTCACGTGATCAGTGCATGATCAGCCACGACAGTGCATGAGCTCCATGATCAGTGACATGATCACGTGAGGATCAGATACACGTGATCAGTGCATGATCAGTCACGTGATCAGTGCATGATAGCCACGATCAGTGCATGATCAGCATGGATCAGTGCATGATCAGCCACGTGATCAGTGCATGATCAGTCACGTGATCAGTGCATGATCAGCCACGTGATCAGTGCATGATCATCCACGTGATCAGTACATCACCATGATCAGTGCATGATCAGCCATGGATCAGTGCATGATCAGCCATGTGACAGTACATGGTAGCTACGTGATCATGCATGATCAGCCACGTGAGCAGTGCATGATAGCCACGTGATCAGTGCATGATCAGTCACGTGATCAGTGCATGATCAGTCACGTGATCAGTGCATGATCCACGTGATCAGTGCATGATCAGCCACGTGATCAGTGCATGATAGCCACGTGATCAGTGCATGATCAGCACGTGATCAGTGTATGATCAGCCACGTGATCAGTGCATGGTCAGACACGTGAACAGTGTATGATCAGCCACGTGATCAGTGCATGATCATCCAAGTGATCAGTGCATGATCAGTCACGTGCAGTGTATGATCAGCCACGTGAACAGTGCATGCTCAGTCACGTGATCTGGGCCTGCTGAGCTGCGTGATTACTGTCTGCTCATCTGCTTGACAATTGCCAGCTGAGCTGCACCATTCCTGCCTGTCATCTGCTTGACAATTGCCAGCTGTGCTGCGTAATTCCTGCCTGCTCAGCTGCTTGATTATTGCCAGCTGAGCAGCATGATTCCTCACACCTGAGTTCCATGATTATTGCCTGCTGACTGTTTGATTCGTGTCTACTCAGCTCTTTGTTTATTGCCTCCAGAGGCACATGATCAGTGTATGATAGCAAACATGATCAGCGCATGATCAGTCATGATCAGCCATTAAGTCACGTGATCACTACATGATAGTCATGTGATCAGTCCATGCTCAGTCACGGTATCAGTGCATGATCAGCCACGTGATCAGTGCATGATCTGTCACAAGATTAGTGTATGATCATCCACGTGATCAGTGCGGGCAGTCATGTGATCAGTGCATGATATAGACGTGAACAGTGCATGATCAGTCTCGTGATCAGTGCATGATAGCCACGTGATCAGTGCATGATCAGTCACCTGATGGGCATGTATGATATTCACGTGACCTGTACATGGTAGCTACATGATCATTGCATGATCAGCCACGTGAGTAGTTCATGATAGCCACGTGATCAGTGCATGATCAGTCACGTGATCAGTGCATGATCAGTCATGTGACCAGTACATGGTAGCCATGGATCTACGATCAGTATCATTGGTGCATGATCAGCCACGTGATCAGTGCATGATCAGCCACGTGATCAGTGCATGATCAGAACACGTGATCAGTGCATGACCAGGCGATCAGTGTATGTCCAGCACATGATCAGTGCATGATAGTCACGCGATCAGTGCATGATCAGTCACGTGATCAGTGCATGATCATGTGATCAGTGTGATCAGCCACGTGATCAGTGCATGATCAGCCACATGATCAGTGCATGATCAATTACGTGATCAGTGCATGATCAGTTACGTGACCAGTACATGGTAGCTACGTGATCATTGCCTGATAAGCCACATGATCAGTGCATGATAGCCACGTGATCAGTGCATGATAGCCACGTGATCAGTGCATGATCAGCTGTGAGGATACAGTGTGATCAGCCACATCAGCATGATATCCACGTGATCAGTGCATGACAGCCACGTGATCAGTGCATGAGACCATGATCAGTGCATGATCAGTCACGTGATACATGTGTGATCAGCCACGATCAGTGCATGATGAGCCACGTGATCAGTGCAGGATCAATTACGTGATCAGTGCATGATCAGTCACGCGACCAGTACATGGTTGCTACGTGATCTGCATGATCAGCCACGTGAGCAGAGCATGATAGCCACGTGGTCAGTGCATGATCAGTCACGTGATCAGTACATGATCAGTCACGTGAACAGTGCATGATCATTTACGTGATCTTTGCATGATCAGTCACGTTACCAGTATATGGTTGCACGTGATCATTCCATGACGAGCCACGTGAGCAATGATAGCCACGTGATGTGTGCATGAGTTACGTGAGCAGAGTATGATCAGCCACGTGATCAGTGCATGAGTGCCACGTGATCAGTGCATGATATGTCACGTGACAGGTGTGTGATCAGCCACGTGAACAGTGCATGTTCAGCACAGCAGATCAGTGCATGATCAGTTATGAGCAGTGTATGATCAGCCACGTGATCAGTGCATGGTCAGACACGTGAACAGTGTATGATCAGCCACGTGATCAGTGCATGATATCCAAGTGATCAGTGCATGATCATCACGTGATCAGTGTATGATCAGCCACGTGAACAGTGCATGCTCAGTCACGTGATCTGCCTGCTGAGCTGCGTGATTACTGTCTGCTCATCTGCTTGACAATTGCCAGCTGAGCTGCACGACTGCCTGTCATCTGCTTGACACTGCAGCTGCATGAATTCTGCCTGCTCAGCTGCTTGATTATTGCCAGCTGAGCAGCATGATTCCTCACACTGTGTTCCATGATTATTGCCTGCTGACTGTTTGATTCGTGCCTACTCAGCTCTTTGTTTATTGCCTCCAGAGGCACATGATCAGTGTATGATAGCAAACATGATCAGCGCATGATCAGTCACATGATCACTGCCATGAAGTCACGTGATCACTACATGATAGTCATGTGATCAGTCCATGCTCAGTCACGGTATCAGTGCATGATCAGCCACGTGATCAGTACATGATCTGTCACAAGATTAGTGTATGATCATCCACGTGATCAGTGCACGGGCAGTCATGTGATCAGTGCATGATATAGACGTGAACAGTGCATGATCAGTCCCGTGATCCGTGCATGATAGCCACGTGATCAGTGCATGATCAGTCACCTGATGGGTGTATGATCATCACGTGACTTACATGGTAGCTACATGATCACTGCATGATCAGCCACGAGTAGTTCATGATAGCCACGTGATCACTGCATGATCAGTCACGTGATCAGTGCATGATCAGTCATGACCAGTACAGAATGCGGAGATGGTGATCAGCTGCCGTGATATGCATATTGCTGTGAGCAGTGCATGATAGCCACGATCAGTGCATGATCAGTCACGTGACAGTGTACATCAGCCACGTGATCAGTGCATGATCAGCTGTGATCAGTGCATGATAGCCACGTGATCAGTGCATGATCAGTCACGTGATCAGTGCATGATCAGTCATGTGACGATTGCGCCACGATCGTGCATGATCATCATCACGTGATCAGTGCATGATCAATTACGTGATCAGTGCATGATCACGTGACCAGACAGAGCTACGTGATCGTTGCACGATCAGCCACATGATCAGTGCATGATAGCCACGTGATCAGTGCATGATAGTCACATGATCAGTGCATGATCATTTATGTGATCCGTGTGATCAGCCACGGATCAGTGCATGATATCCACGTGATCAGTGCATGATCAGTCACGTGATCAGTATGATGCATGGATCAGTGCGATCTGGCGATGTGATCAGTGCATGATCAGCCACGTGATCAGTGCATGAAGGTGATCAGTGCATGATCAGCCACGTGATCAGTGCATGATAGCCACGTGATCAGTGCATGATCAGACACGTGATCAGTGCATGATCAGCCACGTGATCAGTGCATGATCAGCCACGTGATCAGTGCATGACCAGGCACGTGATCAGTGTGATGGCCAAGTGATCAGTGCATGATCAGCCACGTGATCAGTGCATGATCAGTGGATCAGTGCATGATCAGTTATGTGATCAGTGTATGATCAGCCACGTGATCAGTGCATGATCAGCCACGTGATCAGTGCATGATCATTACGTGCTCAGTGCATGATCAGTTACGTGACCAGTACAGCGTGATCATTGCCTGATAAGCCACGTGACCAGTGCATGATCAGCCACTTGATCAGTGCATGATAGCCACGTGATCAGTGCATGATCAGTCATGTGATACGTGTGTGATCAGCCATATGATCAGTGCATGATATCCACGTGATCAGTGCATGATCAGCCACGTGATCAGTGCATGAGAGCCACGGGATCAGTGCATGATCAGTCACGTGATACAGTGTGATCAGCCACGTGATCAGTGCATGATGAGCCACGTGATCAGTGCATCATTTACGTGATCAGTGCATGATCATTCACGTGACCAGTACATGGTTGCTATGATCGCTATGACCAGCACGGAGCAGATGCATGATAGCCACGTGGTCAGTGCATGATCAGTCACGTGATCAGTACATGATCAGTCACGTGAACAGTGCATGATCATTTACGTGATCTTTGCATGATCAGTCACGCATTGTATATGGTTGCTACGATCATTCCATGACGAGCCACGTGAGCATGATAGCCACGTGATGTGTGCATGAGTTACGTGAGCAGAGCATGATCAGCCACGTGATCAGTGCATGAGCCACGTGATCAGTGCATGATATGTCACGTGACAGGTGTGTGATCAGCCACGTGAACAGTGCATGTTCAGCCATGATCAGTGCATGATAGCCACGTGATCAGTGCATGATCAGCACGAGAGCAGTGCATGATCAGCCACGTGATCAAAGAAGGTGAACAGTATGATCAGCCACGTGATCAGTGCATGATATCCGAGTGATCAGTGCATGATCATCACGTGATCGTGTATGATCACACGTGAACAGTGCATGCTCAGTCACGTGATCTGGGCCTGCTGAGCTGCGTGATTACTGTCTGCTCATCTGCTTGACAACGTTGCTGAGCTGCACGCATTCCTGCCTGTCATCTGCTTGATAATTGCCAGCTGTGCTGCGTAATTCCTGCCTGCTCAGCTGCTTGATTATTGCCAGCTGAGCAGCATGATTCCTCACAGCCTGAGTTCCATGATTATTGCCTGCTGACTGTTTGATTCGTGTCTACTCAGCTCTTTGTTTATTGCCTCCAGAGGCACATGATCAGTGTATGATAGCAAACATGATCAGCGCATGATCAGTCACATGATCAGCGCCATTAAGTCACGTGATCACTACATGATAGTCATGTGATCAGTCCATGCTCAGTCACGGTATCAGTGCATGATCAGCCACGTGATCAGTGCATGATCTGTCACAGATTAGTGTATGATCATCCACGTGATCAGTGCACCGGCAATGTGATCAGTGCATGATATAGACGTGAACAGTGCATGATCAGTCTCGTGATCAGTGCATGATAGCCACGTGATCAGTGCACGATCATCACCTGATGGGTGTATGATCATTCACGTGACCTGTACATGGAGCATGATCATTGCATGATCAGCCACGTGAGTAGTTCATGATAGCCACGTGATCACTGCATGATCAGTCACGTGATCAGTGCATGATCAGTCATGTGACCAGCATGGTAGCTGCGTGATCATGGCATGATCAGCCACGTGAGCAGTGCATGATAGCCACGTGATCAGTGCATGATCAGTACGTGATCAGTGCATGATCAGTCACGTGATCAGTGCATGATCAGACGTGATCATCAGTGCATGATCAGTCACGATCAAGTGCATGATCATTACGTGATCAGTGCATTGACCGGAAAATGTGATCAGCAGAAATCAGCCGTGCATGATCAGACAGCCACGATCAGTGCATGATCAGTCACGTGATCAGTGTATGATGAAAGTGCGTGATCAGTGCATGATCAACACGTGATCAGCATGATCAGCCACATGATCAGTGCATGGATCCACATGATCAGTGCATGATCAGTCACGTGATCAGTGCATGATAGCACGTGATCATGCATGATCAGCCACGTGATCAGCATGATCAGCCACGTGATCAGTGCATGATCAGTTGACGTGATCAGTGCATGATCAGTCACGTGATCAGTGTGTGATCAGCCACGTGATCAGTGCATGATAGCCACGTGATCAGTGCATGACAGCCAGA